>NW_021680815.1:41336-56643 GCF_001412515.2 Diachasma alloeum | reverse complement strand
AGTGACTGTGGGTGGGGGGCGCCATAGTAGTTCCCATACTACTGACAACTCCACCAAATGGAGATGCACTCATCGTCTGATCCCGAAGGTAAATGTCTGACTGAATTGCGAGCATGGAGAAGTCGTGGATGAGGACGTGGAGCACGTTTTTTTCACATGCCCACGCTTCAGCGAGATCCGGAGTACCTGAGAGACTGCACTCGGAAGGCGGGTCTTGCCTGGGAACATGATGGAAGTTTTGCCGTCATCGCAGGCAGCCTGGGATAAAACGAGCAACTTCGCGGCCCAAGTCATGAAGGAGCTCAGAAATGAGGAGCGAAAGCGCAAAACTGCAGAATAGATGCAAAACCTGTTGGAACCTCCCACCCTCACACAACTTCTTAGTAGGACAGGGGGACGTACAATAGGCTTGAACAAGGAGAAAGAGCAAATAGCTGAGACCTCCCTCGCGAAGTAATACTTAAGGGTGGTGCCGCGAGGGAAAGTAGGGTCGACGAATTCCCGGGGTCAAGTGGTTTTAGTGGGTGAGGGCTCCACACAGGATGTGACAGTAACCGCGATTTTACTGTCCAATATCGTACGGTTAGTTGAATTTTGCCCCAAAACCTTGGAAGGAAAAAAAACATAGATACAGACACCATCTGAAAATCACATATTTAGACTTTTTAGACCATATTTAGTTATCCTGACACAAAAATTTGGAAACTTAATTTGGAACGATTACAAAGCTTCCATTCAGAGGCAAAAACGGAAATTCGACCTAGTAAGCGTAAGACAATGGAAACAAATTTGAAAAAAATTTGTTTAGTTGTTTTTGATGAAGATACAACTATGTGAGAAGCCTCGACAAAATCAAAATTTCGAAGGTCCAAAATCCTACCAATATCTGGCAAAAATGCCTACGTATAAATGAATTTGGAATTTGCATATTCAAGTATTTCTATAGCAAACTAGTGTTCAGAGACCATTTTCTTAAAAAAAAATAATCGGTAGGATTCCAGGTGGTGGCAGGTTGTGAAGGTGTCAAATCAACTGCGCGAGGCAGTGGTTGTAAACTAGTAATTTGCTTATTGTCATTGTCTGAATATGTACAAGTGAGTCGATATGGATATATGTATGTATATGATGAAGTGGAGATATCCACCGAGTGGCGAACAATCTGAAACGCCAAAAATCAAAAAGATAAAACTGGACTGCGGAAACAATCAGCAGCTCATTTAATCCTTGCTTCGAATATTTAAGGCGCTAGCCGATTTTTGACAGCGTGGAATCGACGAAACGAAAACCGAACCGTATTTTCTCAAAACTAAATACTGATTGCCCCCAAAAATCCACTAACAACAAGGAACGTAACGAAAACCATATGCATAAGTGTGGATCACGAGGGTAAGGGAATTACTCGGTTGCGTAGTGTGCAGCCGTGGAGCTCCCTGGGGGTGGATTCATGGACGAGAAAATCGATAATTTGTCTCAAGATTGTTGAAGTTAGAGGCCACTGAGCCATGTAAACCAGTAGTCAATCAATTCTTGTCCGGTTATTTTTTACTTCCTAAACCAGATGGCAGTTCGAGATTTAGTCTGAACCTAAAACAATTGAATCGTTTCATCCAGACTGACCATTTTGAACTGGATGACTTGAGAACAGCCTGTAAACAATTGGACAATGGTATGCACATGGATAGCATTGACCTTAAGGATGCATATTTTTTGGTGCCAGTTCACAATGATAGTAGGAAATACCTTCGTTTCATTTTTGAGAATCCAATGTATGAATTCATTTGTTTACCATTTGGTCTCTCAATAAGTCCATTTATTTTCACAAAATTAATGACACCAGTGGTTAGTTACGTGAGGTTGAGAGGTTATTCATCAATTATTTATCTCGATGACCTATTATGTTTAGGTAAATCTGCAAAAAAGTGTCGAGTTCACCTACAATTGGCTGTTTTTTCACGGCCTTTTGAGTCCCCTTTTCGGGTCTCATTTCGGCACCCTATCTAACCCTATGCAGCTGTGGATTCTACATTGTACTGCATTCGCACTCCTGTAGAACATAGGAGTAGCATGGGAAACCAAAGGAAAACCATGCCGGTACAGACGGTTACTCTATTAGGAATCTCCCGCTCGCCGGAGCCTCCCGTTGATAAACTCGGTTCCACTGGGAATCGAACTGGCAACCTTTCGCACACTAGACTTGCGTCTAGCCCACTTGACCCCCGACGTCGGTCTACAACTGGCTTGTGATCTTTTTGAATCCTTAGGACTAATTATTAACTGGAAAAAATAAAATTTAACCCCAAAAACTTGTTGCAAATATCTTGATTTCATACTAGACTATTCATAGGTGACTTTTGAACTTCCTTCGGAAAAGAAATTAAGTATTGTTGATATACTCAAATCTTTTGAGAAGAAAAATATTGTAAAATTAAAGAATTCGCAAAATTGATGGGAATTTCGGTAGCCACGTTATTGTAAATCACTCCAAAGGGCGAAACAGAAGGCTTTATAAGTAGGAGGTATGGACTTCGAGAGTAGAATGAAAATCCCTGCATTTATAAGAACAGATTTAGAATGGTGGAAAGAAACTCTCCCATCAGCCAGAAGACAGATTAGAAAATACAATTATGTGAGAGAAATTTTGTCAGCCTCATGCCTCACAGGTTGAGGTACTTTTTGTGATGGCGAAGGATTCAATGGCGAGTGGTGTTTTGAAGAACGATGACTAGTCAAAGCGGCTCTTCTAGTACTAAAATTCTTTGCTAACAAATCACTGATTGTGAGATACTACTGAGAGTAGATAGTGGCCTTGGCCTACATTAATAAAATGGGAGGTTCGATGTTCCACAGTCTTCATGAGCTTGCCAGAGAATTTTGAAATTGGTGCGAACATCGCAGACTATGTCTTTTATAGCTTGTGTAGCATCAAAAGACAATATTGAGGCCGACGCATTATCGAGAAAAATTAATGACGATACGGAGTGGAGCCTTGAAGATGATGCATTTCACAAAATTACATTAAAAAAATTAGCTTTCCAGATGTCAATCTTTTTTCCTGGAGAACAAATACAAAATGTAGAAAATTTTGTGCTTGGGGTCGGGTCAGAAGCCTTATTCTCAGATGCATTCACAATATGCTGGTCTTAACTCAGATTTTATGCCTTCAACACTCATTTCTAGTATTGTTGAAGGCTGTGGAAAACAATGACCAAACAAACCCAAATATAACTCAACCTGGGATCTGGATCTCTAGTCTTAAGAAAGTTAAACAGCACACAAACCCCAAACTCCAGCCCTGATCAAGGTCGAAAATATTTCAAAGACAACAGAGGGATTAGAAATACAAATCACAGATTGTATCAACAATTCAAAGAAGGGGAAAGTTCAACCAGTACTACGTTTACCATTTTTCAAGGATAAACCTGAACTTTGCATCACCAAAACCTTATCTCATTATTCAGAAAGAACTAAGCTCATTGAATATAACGAACAGAAGTTACTAATTTCCTTCAACAAACCTCAACATGCAATTAAAGAAGACTCGATTGGTCGTTGGATTAAATCGATGTTGACAGAAGTAGGAGTTAACAAAAAATTCACTGCTCACAGCACTCAACATGCCTCTATTGCCAAAGCGGCTAATAAAGATGTTAGTATTAAAGAAATAAAGAGAGTGGCAGGCTGGTTAAAAAATTCAAGAGTTTTTGCAGACTCCTATTATCAACTCATAGACATACAGAATAATACCATTGCTGAGTCGGTACTCATTCCAGAGAACAATTAAAATGATTACTAAAATTTTCAGATTAAGTTCATTGTTTATCTTGTTTGTACTGTGACGTATTTTTCCCCTCGGCGGATACGAGACAAAAATACGCAGCCCTCGGCGATCAAATCTTATAATCCAAAAGTTGAGCGCCAGTACGTTTTCTCTCAAAATGCACAAAAACCGAAATGAAAAATCCACAGAATAAATCAACGGAGGAACAGCTACCGATAGCTGAATATATAATCCACGGAGGCGGTTGGGTTCCAAAATGCTGTTCCGCAAAATTATTTTGAAATGACTTGGTTCCAATTTACCAAAAAGAAGTCAGAAATGCAGGGTAACAGATAAATTTGATAAAATAATTGAAAATCGAAAATCTAATTGCAAATTAAATATAATGAATAAAACCCCGTCTTATTCTCGATATTCTAGACACTCAATCTTCGGAAAGAAAAAAAAACAAAGTCCCCGAGTCCCCAATTCCCTACTCCGTATGCTGGCGCCACCATTCCTTCTCCTTCGTGTACCACTCTGGCGCGGACCCATCCAAATATCTTGGTCCGGTAAAAATTCATCCCCTCAATGCATTGAGACCCAGATGACAACTCCTACAAAGAACCCAGACTCCGTCCCATGATGTAGTCCGATGAGCTATACAAAACAATAATAATAAAAAACAATAAAATATATGGTCTCAAAATCCCAATAAATGACTCTCGCTAAGGTGAGACTTCTCGTCTGGAAATCCTCCTAAACCACTGAACGGTTGAAACCACGAAAATACCACGTTACAGAATCTACTCTAGTGGCTTTTATAATACCAAAGTGTAAGACTCAATAAATATACAAATTATTTTTTGGTTTTATCAAAAAATTAGTTAGGTTCTAAACAGCTACCTTCGTAATCTCGAAAGGCGAAACACGATGTATAATGGAATGATCAACCAAGCCCGCCGAAGCCGGGCGAAGGTTGATCTATATTATACGATTGTCTCGCCCGAGAGATTCCAACCCATTTAATTTCCCTATAAAATTTGATGAAATTTATCAAATTTTATCCCCGTAATTTTTCATATACAATTTTTTGGAAAAGCTTTCAACATAATGATCAAAGTGACCGCAGTACAGCGCTACTAACGTTACCGGCAGAACTTTCAAAAATTTAATTAGCTCTAAAATCTTATGGTTCAAAAAGCATAAGTAGTGGCCCTATCTTCGTAATCTCTCGGGCGACACACTGGTATAATACAGATCGACCTTCGCATGCCTTCGGCGGACTCGATTGATCGTTCTATTTTCGATTATTTTCAATACTTCTCGCACTGAAAAAATTAATAACTGCCAAACTACGGCGAAATACAAACCCTAATTGACGCCAAAATTCATGTCATGTTATTGACAATTTTTGGTGGAAATTTCCGATTTTTAAAAATTTAGGTTTTTGACGATTGAAGAAGAAACGTTTTCTCGAAAACACCTTATCAAACAACAGATGATGCTATTTATGGCGTCTCATTCTGCAGAGTTTTTTTTATATTCTTTGAGTGTGCCAAAGGACAATTTGATAGCTCGAAACCCCGCTGAGATATTGGGCCAAATTGAGACCGAACAAAAATCATTTTTTAAGAACTCCTGATTTTCAAAAGATGGTAACTCCCTTAATTATAAATATTTTTCAACTTTTTTGTTTTTAAGTTTTTGTTTATTCACACTTTTTTCAGAAATAAATTGAAACGAAAACCCCCAGCATCGACTTTTTAGCCTGCTGATTTGATGCGGATCGGGTGATATATATAATGAGTAATTTTAAAGGAAAATGGTCTTAAATTTCTTTTATGTGACTAGGCTATGAAAGCAACTTTCTTTGATAAATTAATAATCATCTAAAAACTCGCATAGGACTTTGTGCAGTCAGTTCCTCGTTATTGACATCATTTTTTCTATATTTTCTTCCAAATTACTTTTTTTAAAGTAAATAAAAACTTCATGTCAAGAAAAATGAATTCAAATTGTCGAATTCGATCATGCTTTCCCTCTTTCCAGTAGCGTTACCCCTACTTTGTGCTGGGTCGAACGGTCTGAATAAAGCAGAGGGGAAGGGCCTTTACGATCTGGGTCGTACAGGCCCATGGCCCGAGACATCGTGCTGTATTCAATCCATTGAAACACACTAATTCTTAGTCGGGAGCGCGATTTGCTAATTGAGCAGATTTTGCCCGGTCCTGCACCTTGTTCCCATCCTGTCCATTTGCAAGAGACATTAAAAAAAGATGGTCAGATGCATGATATCCGTGTCTGATCCATTCAAAAGTGAGCGGCCATCTACCGCCATTAGTCCGTGCAATAGCCGCAAAATTCTCTAATTCATGAATAAATTTATTCAAACATAAATTGCGGATAAACAGTTGTAGTTGAAATAATTATGAGTCATGAATAAAAAAAAACCCGATCGGTAAAATTTTCATGCACTCATGAATCTTGAAAATTTTCATATATTATTTTTCGAACGATATAGCGGAGTAACACCTTTGATGATTACCCGCATTCGAAACTCCAAAATGAGGCCTGTCCGTAGGTGCACGAACCTCCCATCATTTTTCATACGCGCAGTGATAAAATCTTCTATGTTACGGGCGCACTGGATAAAGAAAGAGGTCTGATCTCTCCCCCCCCCCCTTTCCCCACTACTGACAGACGTATTCAAAGCTGAAACATGTCTCCCATTGACTTTAGGCGCACAATGAAAGAGTCTCTCGCGGCTCTTGATCGATTTCAATGAAGAATTTTTTGACGTGGATACGTTTCATTTTGAGGGGTCATTTTGTAAAAAGTTCTCTATAGGAAGCATCAACTACCGGAGACATTCCATACCTCGGTAACTATCTGACTGGATGCGCCGGTTAAATAATATATGTGTGAATGACGGCATCCCCACACTTAAAACCCATGAGCTCTTCACACGGTTTAACTCATGCTCCAACGCACAATCTAACACAGTAACTATTGCTTATGCCTTCGATTTTATTACCTATTTCTGTTGCTTGTGGAGAAATGCTTTGATTATGCGGAGGCCTTCAGCCACGAAATTCGGGCCCAATGTAAACAATCCAAGACGTATAATAACTGATTCCCTCATCATTATTTGCGGAATCTACGGTAAAACCCTACGCGTGTATCCCTGATGAAGCCACTTTAAATTTTTTATTAATCAATTGGTGCATTCTGGGGGTGAATTTCTTGGACCACGAGGAAACCAGATAGTGACTTGCGCCATATAATTATCCTTTGATCAAAAGGATATACTCCTCTGGATTGTCGCCGCGGGTAAATTGTAAAGATTATTATTAAATATTTGTCCAATCTTTGTAATTTTAAGGTATGTTTCTTATACCTTGAAAATTGTTAGGAGAGAAAGCCTCTCAGTGCCAACTGAGAAGTTGAATCTCTTCCTCGTATCACTTCCAAAAAAATGGTAACAAATGATCAGCACATTTATTTACTTACGCCTTACCAATTCCTTCGATCTCACCATCCCACTAATAAATTTATTGCTTTGATTGCTCAGGGCAGAGATGACGTAACCGGAGAGAAACTGAGCCAAAGAAACGACGATAAGCCGGACGTTGTAGCAAAGAGGCTGACTGATTACGTCATGAAGACAGAGAAGGTGATAGAGTACTACAGGCAGCTGGGAATTCTTAAGGAATTTGAGGGTGATACAACCGACGAAATGTGGCCGAAAATAAAAACCTTCATAAGTCAATGTATTGATGGAAACAAATAGAAAAATAATACGTCATGAGAAAAATTTCATTGAAGCGTGAGATTGAAAGATATTACAGTCATTTCCCAGTATCGTGTGTTTTTCATTTTAGATCGTTAAAGTATTACATACATAATTTTTTCACAATTTTGAATCCCCCCCCCCCCCCGCCCCGCTTCTCTCACTGTCGGCATATTCCCTATATTGATAACACGCACCATCAGAATTCCTCACTAGGCTTCCCATAACTGTACTTGCGTAAGAGGTAATTGCACCGTTTCAAATGGAAGTATTGCGATCGTAAAAATATGAGTTTCCAATTTTTTGTGTTACACTTACTAAATATAATCTAAAAGTACAAATCATGCAATTTTCGGATCATGTGCATGTGTCTATGTATGCCACATTACACCAATTATCGAATCATCATCCAGCTTTCAAATTTGACTCATTCTGGAAATATCCTCTCACTTTTCATGGGTGTAAAAAGGTAGTTTGTTCTAAATTTTTAGACATCAACACACGTTTTTAGGCTTCAACACACGTTGAGCTCCTACGAAGTTGGTGCCTCTGTCACTGGTCACGCAAATAGCTCTTCTGCTGATGAAGCGCTTGGACACTGCGATGATGAGCGATGATGATGAGCTGTCTGTTGATGCGTCGATGGCAAGTTCTAGATGAATGGCCGATGTTGCCAGGCAGACAAACACACTGGTATACCCTTTGTAGGTCTCGATGGTGTCACTCGTCTGGGTGGTAATTGCCCCATGAATTGTTAGGCTCTAATGGCTCGATAACGTGCGCAGGTGATGAATTTGATGATATAAGCTCGAACTGGCGCGCGTCCGCCCATGATCCAGTACTTCTGCCGGATGTGAGTCAAGGTAAGTTGAGTGCCTTCGTGGAAACTTCGTTGATGAGCATCAGATATGATCAGTGATGATAATTCCGATTGACGTGGAATGATTATGGGATGTTTCTGCTCGAGGTCCAAGGTTGTGTTCTTTAGTCTGCTATCTAGTCGAAGAACTCCGTCATTGTCAACGAATGGAGTCAATGTTAACATTCGATGGTTTGCCGGCGGTGTCCCTCCGAGCGTGAGGATGTTGATCTCCGCGTGGATTCTGATATCTGTTGACATCGAAAACGTTTGATGACCCGATAAATTATTGCTGACACTCTCAGCAATTTTGTTAGTGATGAGTAGCGATTGATCAGATCGTTGTTATCATTGATGCGCACTGGATAAGATCTCGCTGTTGAAGGTCGTTTCTCGAGGGCAGCCTCAGTTGCTGCATTGAATGATGATGGCGGCCATTGTCCTCGATGAAGTGTTAGACGGGTTGGTCCACTCCACCAGAGATGATGTGCTGCTAACGATGATGGTGATATCCCTCTTAAAGCATAATCCGCTGGATTTTCGGCCCCGTTGATGTGCCTCCACTTTGCTAAAAGCAAGATCTCCTTGATTTCAGTGACTCTGTTCTGCACATAGTTTTTCCATCTCGATGCGCGGCCATTGATCCCGGTGATGGCCACTGATGAGTCGCTCCAGAGATGAATTTCCATATTCTCGAGCTCCAATACCTTGAGAACGTGGGCGACGACTTCGGTGAGGATCAATGATGCAGTTAATTCTAGCTTTGGGATTGTGAACTTCTTCAGAAGGGCTACTTTTGTTATAGCACAAACGAGAGTAACGGTCGGCTCCGACCCTGGAGTTGATGTTCGAAAAAGGACTGCTGATGTCTCGCCTTCAAACCATTCAATTCCATGTAGGAGATGCGTCCGACGATGATTTTCTATCTGAACAGCTTCAGGTAAGTCGGTTGTTATGTCCGGAGATGTTGTCAGCGTCAGGAGACAACTTTCATATTTTATTTTTAATACTCTCGAAACATAATGTAGGAATTATCAATAAAAGAATAATCTGAAGGATTATCTTTTATCTCTTTTAGTTTTTATTATGAGGACGATGCTATGCACTCCTTTTCGGGCGTAAAAATAAATTGAAGTTTTTATTTAGAATCAAAAGATTGATTCAATTTATTATATGTATTTAATCGGCTTCAAAGTTCTAACCAATTTAATATTTAGATGTTTACACGTTTTCAGATTTAGAAAGTTATAATTTTATCAGAACTATAAATTTTACTGTCGGAATTTTAGCAACATTAGTATGAATGACTTTGCATTGATTATTCGGTTTATAGTAATTGATTAAGATTTTACAATTATGTGGAAAAATATTCGTTGCTTAAATGAATATATGAATTCATCGGTAAACTAACGATTTCATCACCGGCAATGAAACCATGTGACGTTACTTTCAATTAGTCTACCTTCTTTCACTTTTGGATAAATAATAAGAGGTTTGTATAGATTTGAAGAGAAATAAATTAATGGGCCGGTATGAAAGGCGAAATAAAATATTGAACGTCCCTTATATGCAAGAAAAGACACTATTCTCGATTTAAGAATGCAGTATCCCTACGCAAACACGCCCGATAGCTATCTACTATTAATTCGATAGGTTACCACGCATAGTATCAACTTAAGCGAATTACTATATGGGAAGAAACGCGAAGGTAGATCGATTTTGTGAACATTTTCCACCAGTAGTTCAATAATTTCGCGATCACTAAGAAATTTGGATTNTACTAAGAAATTTGGATTTCTCCTAAAGCGAGAGAAGCCCCCTTTAAGACTCGACCACTCGGGACGAGGAGCGATAAACGACTGGCTTGGTTTTTGATTTTAATTGTGGAAATGAGCGTTAACCCCTTAAATTTTGTGGTGCAACGCTTGAATTTTTGCTGATCAGGTAGCAACAGCATGTGCTATGCTAACTGGTCTCAATTCCGTTGAGTTTACGGGTGGAAAATGTATGTGGACGAAGTAAGATTGGGAAATGACGACGGAAAGTCGGCCATTTCTCAATATTGGATTCACTAATATTTAGAACGATGATGAATTCCCAATAAAATGATGAANCGACTGGCTTGGTTTTTGATTTTAATTGTGGAAATGAGCGTTAACCCCTTAAATTTTGTGGTGCAACGCTTGAATTTTTGCTGATCAGGTAGCAACAGCATGTGCTATGCTAACTGGTCTCAATTCCGTTGAGTTTACGGGTGGAAAATGTATGTGGACGAAGTAAGATTGGGAAATGACGATAGAAAGTCGGCCATTTCTCAATACTCGATTCACTAATATTTAGAACGATGATGAATTCCCAATAAAATGATGAAGAATCATTTTTGGACGTTACACGGTGAAAACTTAAGGTGGTGTGAGGACCCAATGTCCCAAAATGTTACCAGCGACACTTGTAATTGCAATGTCTTTAGGCAGAAATATCGAAGCTCGACTCCGAAAACCAACAACAGCAATAGCTACCTCCATGTTACCCGTTGGATTGCTGGGGAATGAATAATGCGCCCTCCTCATATGCGATTATTTTTCAGCTTTTTCTTACTATTAGGAGTGGGGGAAAGGGTTCGAAGAAATAAAGAAGATTTCAAAGTAAGTATAAAAAATTTATTCATTTTTCATTCGAGCTTTTTCAATTGTAATAATAATCTTTTGAATATAATTTTTAAGTTTCGGAATTGCGAGACTCTTTAATCCTTTCAATTACAAGAGGCGATATAATGTGAGCCTTAAGATTAATAATTTCTCCAGCAAACAAGCATGTAAAAGGATAAGTTACAAAAGGGCGATGTACAATTTTATTCAAAGCATAACACAGATCATAATAATTTTTCAACATATAATTTTCAATTTCTTCTTCATCGGATACACTGGTGTCATACGATGTTTTCATGAGATCCGTCCAAACGAAGTCGCCCACCACGTCGATAAGACCGTTGAGATAATCTCGAAGACGCCGACCGAGAAGAACATCTAACCCTTGGTTAAGGGAGTCTGCGCTTTTCCGGGCGGCGAAAATGGCAACTTTTCCACAATTTTTCTTTCATATGAAAAAAAAAGTTACAAATTTGATTTTTTTTTAGGTAATTTTTATTATCTTTCTACTAGTGAAATAACAAAACTTCTCATCCTCCCGGACAATCTGCAATTAATTATTTGATGATTAAGTAGATGGGCCCCAACACTGATTGAATGATTGAAAATTAAATTTCGAGGTTCCAACACGTCTGAAATAAGAAAATTGCATGTTTTAGTACTCAGCAAACATCTGGCTTCGTCCCCTAGCAGAATAAATGAAATAAATTGAAAAAAAAAATTCTGCTTTTCTGGATAAGGCCCAATTTTCCCGGGAAAATTCAGGCCTACAATTTGTAATAAAAATTGAAATTATTGAAGCTATTATTCTGAGCATGGTAGGCGAAAAAGCTCTGTAGATATCAAATAGGTGGTAAAAATTTCAAATCGATTGGTGATTAACTTTCTGAAATATTCTGTAAAAAGTCATGGGAAATTCCCGGAATTTTAGTTCCGAGAAAATCGCCTTTGAACTTCCGGATAAGGTGCGCCAGGCACTCTCGTGCCGGGGAGGAAAAGACGGTGAGCGCTTGGTACTCCATTCACGGAGATATTATTGAACAAAAGAAAAATTAACACTTACACTCAATCAGCAATTCCTGCGCAATACAATGCCCCTTCTTCTTTTTCGAAAAAATCCTGTTCTGCACATTTTTCGAATTTTTGGCAATTCGTGCAATTCTCGCTGCCTCAGAGACACGCCTCTCCAAACGATCGACTCTCTATTGATCCCTTCCAACAACGTATCCATCACAACGGGGACCCATTTGAATACCCATTTGCTCCATCATTCTCTGGATTGACCTAAATCCGTCATTGAATATACAAACAGCCAGGTATGTTGCTATTTCTACAATTTTCGTCCCTGAATGCAGGTGCTTAGGGGTGAAGGACCAAATCAAAGAATTCAAACTCATTACTATTCTGTGTGTACGCCCCCAAACACCTTTCCAACAATTCATCTTTGGATAAAGCTTCATATATGGGTTTTATTGCAGCTAATACTGTATCGGTAAGTGGAGGTTTATGACGAAATTCCCCTAAAGTTCTATTTGCCTCTGCTTTACGCCATTTACACCAATTTAAACCTTTTGTCTCCAGGGGGGCATAACTGAAGTTGTGGATTGATATTTGTTGAGCTTTTGTGATAATATGTGGCCCATATTGGATCTCTCATCTTTTCAACTGAATCGGGATTCCTTCTGATAGCTAATCCATAATACACCGTTTGCTCGTTCACAACACCATTTGTGAGTTTCCCTATTCCTTTTCCCCCAAGATTTTTAACAATTTTCTTCAAATTCCTCTGTCGTGTACCGATACGTTTTTGGGCATGCAAGATACATTCCTTCTTTCTGATTTTCTGTTTGCCATAAGGCTTCGCATTTTAAATAGCAGGAAATGTTTTGCAGTCACCATGACCAACGTATGTGGTATATTGAACTCCATATTTTTTTTCAGATCTTTTGAACATATCAGTGATAGCATCAACTTCCATTTTTCCAGAACTTCCATTATGATTATGTCTGCAAACTTCTTTATGTTCCTCCATCCAATCATCGAATTCTCTTTGAGTTATTTTCCTTTCCTCCAGATTTTTCACCTTCATTTTGCATCCTTGACAGAAACTCGACTTTATTTCGACATTTACTACTTTTCCTGTCAATTGGCCGATCAGACTTGAAACACCAAATAATGATTGGAAGCCTCTTTTTTTCCACGTCCCATCGCCTGATACCGTCAAATGATTATCTCCGCTATTCAATTCTTGTTCTTCTTCAACCGCTGCACGTGTGACATATTTGTGTATCTCCTCCGATGCTTCATGAATAATGTTCAAACACGAGTAATATAAAGTATTACCAACACTCACTCCTAAGTCCATAAGTCCAACAAAAAGATTGAGACCTTCCAAACCCACACCAAGAAGTCGAAACACAAAAACTATGCGACGGTTTATTTCATATTTTCTGTCTATCATTGGGCTAGAAGGTACGTCTTTTTTGCCACATTTACATTGCAGAACAATACGAAATCCCAAACTACGAATTAAACCTTTCGAAAAGTTTATGTCACCCTCACAATTTTTGCAAATCACTGCACTACTAATAGCCGAAAAAACTGTCATAAAGTTAATCAGACAATAATGACTATTGTCGGTGATATCGAATTTTTCAGCGGCTCCCTTCCTTTGTTTAGCTACTGATGCACTTACGAATGATGTATTACCTACTTTGGTATACTGATTGCCACGGAATTTACGTTTTTTCGCACGCGAAGGATTATTCGGATTTGCCCGGGATCGTTTTCTGTCCATTTCTACTTCGAGAGTCGTGCTACAAAAATGAACTACTTCGTTCGAGGGTGTGCAATGGACTGAAGTCTATTAAGAAAACTCATTGCAAACTAATTTTAAAGACACAGGTATGAACACTATCGAATGTCAACAGTTTTCCAAAGGAGCACCTCCCGCCTATAATCTAATCTCGCACGTCTCTAACAGCGTTGAAAGACTCTATTGTTGCGCTGCAACGGATGAGCTACCTGCACGCGCTCGGCGTTGGGGCCCTGTAGTTCCGTCAATATTTGGAATTTCTGAAAAATGCTTTCTCTACAATATTTTGAAATAGTGGTAGGATAATAAAATGTAAAAAAAATCGATTTTTTGACCCCGGAAAAAGCGAAGACCCCCTTAACCCATGATACTTGTTTCCAAAGGTTTTACGGTCACGGCATGCATGAACAATTCGCAATTATTCTGAGTGAATACGCACCGTTGATTACGAGTCGTGCCGAAGCTCACAACCAGATCGCCACATTCGATGATACTGAAGTTTCGATGAAGTTCCGGGCCTTGGTAATCAAAATAGTCGAGAATATGCTCCAAGTTGTTGCCCAGTTTTTCCCATGTATCAAAGGCCATAGTAATTCTGCTACGTGAATTCACGCCGTAAAGTTGCACGGATGGTACGACTAAAAAAAAACAAAACTGATGAATGGATAGTCCAACTAAATGGATGAATTTTCCCTCAAATCGATGCCGACACTAAGTTTTTTTGTCATTGAGTTATTCAATGCAAAATCACTGCAGAGCACGACTGATTGTCCCGGCCATGGAGTTTTTTCTTTATTATTAGTCATGGCTATTTCAAAGCAAATGAAGAAACAGAATCGCCCTCGCCGCTCCTCATCTCTTTTATACGTATGGGGCATAAGAGAAGGGGGGAAGCATATGTGGAAGGGAGGAAAATTAAAAACCGACGCGGCTCGACGGACTAGCGTAAATTGGTCCATCTTCATGTTTCCCTGATGATGTCCTTTCCATATCGTTATTATTTCCATCACCTGTTTTGGTGTATACACAGCTATATACCACCTTCCACACTACAAAAAGTCCCTACTGAAAACGTCACTGAAATTCAGTATTCAGAGGGCAAGTAGGGTTAGCAGTCTTAAATTAAGATGGATATGGTATCTGAATGATAGTATCTTACAAAAATTAAGTATTCTCGCGAGGGATAAGAGAGCTGTACTATCTTAAATAATAAGACCGATAATTTAAGATATGAAAGGGATTTGAATTTAAGAGAGTCCAGGTCGTTTCAGTTACGTGGGGTTTAAGACCCATCGGGAATATAAGTTATGTGCATGAATTCAGTAGTGACGTTTAAGACAATTTTAATGTCTTATTAAAAGATGTATTAATTNAGGCGGGGGGAAAGGGTTAGAGACAAATAATAATATTAATCATTTTTTCTTTTTTTTTCTTG
>NW_021680815.1:40812-41034 GCF_001412515.2 Diachasma alloeum | reverse complement strand
GGAGGAGGTAGAACCAAATAATAACATTAATTTTTTTTTTTTTGGAACAGTGGGGTGGAGGGAAGGGGTTAGAGACAAATAATATTAATCATTTTTTCTTTTTTTTCTTGTTTGGGAGTAGAGCGGAGGGGGAGGGGGTAGAGCCAAATAATAACATTAATTATTTTTTTTCTTTTTTGGAGCAGCGGGGTGGGGGGAAGGGGTTAGAGACAAATAATAATA
>NW_021680815.1:38324-40767 GCF_001412515.2 Diachasma alloeum | reverse complement strand
GGGGGAGGGGGTAGAGCCAAATAATAACATTAATTATTTTTTCTCTTTTTTGGAGCAGCGGGGTGGGGAGAAGGGGTTAGAGACAAATAATAATATTAATCATTTTTTCTTTTTTTTTCTTTTTTGGAGTAGAGGATGGAGGGGGAGGGGGCAGAGCCAAATAATAACATTAATTATTTTTTCTCTTTTTTGGAGCAGTGGGGAGGGGCTAGAGACAAATGATAATATTAATTATTTTTGATATTTTTTTTCATTTTTTGGAGCAGGGGATGGGGGGGGAGGGGTTAGAGACAAGTGATAATATTATTGCTTCCGAATGGAAGCATTGTAATCGGTCGATTTTTCGATTCGCTAATTTTGCTTCGNACTGGCAAGTAACATTTTTTTAAAAATATAAAAAAATGAAAAAGGAAGCCAAGTCAGCAATGTCAGAGGAATGGTCATAGTGCNCGAAGGGGTTAGAGACAAATAACAATATTCATTATTTTTGATACTTTTTTTTTCATTTTTGGAGTGGCGAGTAGAGAGGGAGGGGGTAGAGCCAAATAATAACATTAATTATTTTTTCTCTTTNGGAGACAAATGGTTTTAAATCAAATGAGGGTTTGCAAGAAATTCTCTATGAAATCAAAAATAGCAGGAGGACCAATTTTCTTGGTGCGGAGTTTTTCCACTGACTTTCTGATATCTATCGAATCCTCGATCTTCCAATCCGCGCCGAGAAAATTGTTCCTGCTTTTATTTTTTATTTTATAGAGAATTTCTTTCAAACCCTCATTTGATTTAAAACCATTTTTCGCATAGAAATTTTATTTGCACTATGACCATACATCTGACATTGCTGACNCAGAAGAAAATATTTAACCTTTTAATAAAATGGATTTATGCAAAAAAATTTATATCTCCTAAACCACTGTGCCGATGGCACTGATTTAATGTACGGACCTTTGGTATTATAAGAGAGATATACATGCCAAATTTCAACTTCATATNCTTTTTGTTTTTTTAGGCAGATTTCATTATTTTTTTTAAAATAACTAAGGAATCGTTTTAAATCCTGTAAAATTTTTACTTTTCAAGTCAATTCAAATAATTTATTTTCACAAAATAGAAGATAGAGGACATCGAGACGAAAATTTTGAAAAAAAAATTATGAAATCGGTTGCGTAATTCTGATATACAGGGTGTCCCACAACCGACCATAATTCTGAAAAGGTATTGGAGAGAGAGCTTTTTGAAGAGGAAAGTTCTTCAGTTTTTGGATCAGACAATNGTCGAGACGGATATTTTGAAAAAAGAAAATTTGTAACTGGTCAAGTAGTTGACGAGATATTTGACAGAATAGATTTTCACAAAAAATTGAATATCTCGTGAACCGCTCGACCGATTGACCTCATCGAAAATACGAACCGTCTATCTTACAAAAGCTAGCAGCATACCGAATTTCAAGTCACTAGCTCGTTTTTTCATTGACTTATCACGCGTACAGTGTTTTTTTATGAAAAAACGGATAAACGGCAATATCCCCAAACTTTGCACAAATCGGTATATATGATATGAGTGATCTAGATAGAGGCCATCGANCCTGTTGGGTCTGTTGCCAACCTACCAACCTGTTGACATTGGAACGCTCCATTATCACCCCCTCGCCGACCAAATAATTTTCAAAAACCCAAAAAAATTATTTGAGAATGTTTTTTTTTCTCTCTCCATGAGACCTATCAGGGCTGTTAAACCAACATCGACATTCAAACTCTCCCCCAATGCCCTCTAGCCCGCCAAATCATTTTCAAAATCCCGATTGGAAATTAGAAAATGGATTATTATTTTTTTTTTCGTTTTTCTTGCGTTTTTTTTAATGGTCTGTTGGGTCTGTTACCAACCCACCAACCTGTCAACATTAAAATTCTCCATAATTAGTCCCTCGCCCACCAAATCATTTTCAAAATCCCGATTGGGAATTAGAAAATGAAATATTATTTTTTTTTTCGTTTTTCTTGCGTTTTTTTTACGTGGTCTGTTGGGTCTGTTACCAACCTACCAGCCTGTCAAAATTAAAACGCTCCATAACCAGCCCCTCACCTGGCAAATAATTTTGAAAATTCAAAAAAAATATTTGAAAATGTTTTTTCATCTCGTTATGTTGCCTATCAAGTCTGTTACCAACCTATCGAGTTTAAAACGCCCCCCCAATGCCCTCTCGCCCACTAAATCATTTTCAAAATCCCGATTGGAAATTAGAAAATGAAATATCATTTTTTTTTTGTTTTTCTTCTTTTTCTTGACGTGGTCTGTTGGGTGTGTTACCACCCTACCAACCTGTCAAAATTAAAACGCTCCATAATCAGCCCCTGACCCACCAAATCATTTTCAAAGTCCTGATTGGAAATTAGAAAATGAAATATTATTTTTTTGTCGTTTTTCTTGCGTTTTTTTACGTGGT
>NW_021680815.1:38090-38223 GCF_001412515.2 Diachasma alloeum | reverse complement strand
CATCTCGTTATGTTGCGTATCAAGTCTGTTACCAACCTATCGACTTCAAACCGCTCCATTATCACCCCCTCGCCCGCTAAATAATTTTCAAAATCCCGATTGGGAATTAGAAAATTGAATATTATTTTTTTTT
>NW_021680815.1:36358-36619 GCF_001412515.2 Diachasma alloeum | reverse complement strand
TTTCATTTTCTAATTTCCAATCGGGATTTTGAAAATGATTTAGCGGGCGAGAGGGCATTGGGGGAGCGTTTTAAAGTCGATAGATTGGTAACAGACTTAATAGGCAACATAACGAGATGAAAAAACATTTTCAAATTTTTTTTTTGGAATTTTCAAAATTATTTGCCGGGTGAGGGGCTGATTATGGAGCGTTTTAATTTTGACAGGCTGGTAGGTTGGTAACAGACCACGTAAAAAAACGCAAGAAAAACGAAAAAAAAA
>NW_021680815.1:36117-36257 GCF_001412515.2 Diachasma alloeum | reverse complement strand
GGAAAATCAACGTAGTCCAACTAAAAATTTCATATTTAAATTTGGTTTTTGGGTTTTTGAGAATGATTCGGTGGGCGAGGGGGTGATAATGAAGCGTTTTAATGTCGACAGGTTGGTAGCGTGGTAACAGACCCAACAGA
>NW_021680815.1:32592-35907 GCF_001412515.2 Diachasma alloeum | reverse complement strand
AAAATCAACGTAGTCCAACTAAAAATTTCATATTTAAATTTGGTTTTTGGGTTTTTGAGAATGATTCGGTGGGCGAGGGGGTGATAATGAAGCGTTTTAATGTCACCAGGTTGGAAGCGTGGTAACAGACCCAACAGAGCACGTCAAAAAAAACAGAAGAAAAACAAAATAAAAAATAATATTTCATTTTCTAATTCCCAATCGGGATTTTGAAAATTATTTGGCGGGCGAGGGGGTGATAATGGAGCGTTTTAAAGTCGATAGGTTGGTAACAGACTTGATAGGCAACATAACGAGATGAAAAAACATTTTGAAATTTTTTTTTTTAATTTTCAAAATTATTTGCCGGGTGAGGGGCTGATTATGGAGCATTTTAATTTTGACGGGTTGGTAGCGTGGTAACAGACCCAACTGACTACGCGAAAAAAACGCAAGAAAAACNGAAAAAAAAATATCAAAAATAATTAATATTATTATTCAGCTCTAACCCCTCCGCCCCTTCTGCCCCAAAAAAGAGAAAAAAGTATAAAAAATAATTAATATCATTATTTGTCTCTAACCCCGTTCCCCACCCCACTGCTCCGAAAAAGAAAAAGAAAGTATCAAAAATAATTAATATTATTATTTGTCTCTAAACCCTCCCCCCCCTTCCCCAAAAAATATCAAAAGTAATTAATATTATCATTTGTCTCTAACCCCTTCGCCCCCCTTCCCCTCCTCTTCAGTTACCCTGAGAAACCCCACTAGATTTATCCCACCCCCNTGACTACGCGAAAAAAACGCAAGAAAAACGACAAAAAAGTAATATTTCATTTTCTAATGTCCAATCAGGACTTTGAAAATGATATGGCGGGCCAGGAGCTGATTATGGAGCGTTTTAATTTTGACAGGTTAGTAGCGTGGTAACACACCCAACAGACCACGTCAAAAAAAAGAAGAAAAACAAAAAAAAATAATATTTCATTTTCTAANATGGGAGGGATATATAGCTTCATTATATTATTTTATTACGGAAGAGTAGGCAAAAGTTGAACAACGGTGTTTTTAAATTGTTTTTGACATTTTTTTCGCGCTCCAGGTAGTTGTGGCTATTGGCTAAACACCCACGAAGTTAGAACCTCCAAATAATTTTCGGTGATCCTGCACTTTAAATCGGCGATCGATTTTGCAATGCACACCCTCCCTTACACTGATAGAAAAGACGGAATGATTCAGTTGTTATTAACGAGGCTTCTTAACTATTAATGACATTCGTTAACTATCAACGAATGATGTTGAAAAGCCTTTTGTTATTAACAGCACCTAAATCGTTCTATCGGTTTAAGAATTGTGGGTATATTCATTTTCGTGACTTTCGATTCAGCATGTCTCATAATTTGTAAATACACTGTTAAAATTTTTGACCAGAAATTTGCGATACAATTGTCGGGAATTTTCATCACATTTAATTTCTTCTTAAATTCCGAGATATTTCGTCATTGGAAATTCAGTATTTATTGTGAAAATCAGTGATACCTATAAATTTCAATTCGATTTTTCCCTAAAAATTAATGGAAAACCAAAAAATTCCTGTACATAATTGAATTTTCAGGACAGTGTCACTGAATGCGATTTAAAGGGGAAAAATTCACGAAATTTAAGATTTTACTCAAAATACAGTGTTATTCGGCACTGAATATTCCTATTTCATTGGAAATTTGGATGAATTGAGGAATTCTCGTTTTTAACTGCGAATAATCCTGAATTTTCAGAGAAAGCTGAAATTTAATAATTTTTCCCCCGTATTCAGTGTTACTGTCCTGAAAATTAGTAGTTGACTGTCTATGAAAAATAATTTTTTCCTAACAGTGTATGAAAAGATTCTTCATTCCTCGCTGTCTCTCTTCTTTGTTTTCGTATCAGTATAATTTCTATCATTATCATAGGTTTTTTTCGTCGAAATGTTTCTGTAGTAAATCATTCAACTTTCTATGAGGCTCGTAGTTTTGATTTTGAATAAATGGTTTTGGTTCTGCAAACATTTAAAAAAATAAAAGAAAAAAATTATATTCCACTTTGTAAATTTAATCACATTTTTCTAAGTTCCTAGATATTTCCATTAATAAATTATAACCAAATTATTTTCAATCTTGGCCAATATTTAATCGGAATTTAAATGCATGGTATGATCTACAAATATGGAAATCCTTTGCTCTATCAATTCTATTAATCGTTTTTTTTCCATATTTGAGTTTCCAGAATAGTTCGAAAAAATGATGAGGAGGGGGGGGGGATGAAGTTCGATTGATAATTCTTATTATTAAGTATGAAGAGGAAAAAAATTAATTTCGATTCAATCTCATACAGGATTGATAAAAATCAAACAGTTATTCTCATCTTTAACAATTACACGTACATCAATCAGTGCTATTCATTCAGCGAGGAAAGTTTGGATGAATTCAGGGGTTTACCCCAGCCATTAGTGCGCCACATCGCCAGGTTATTCGAGTGTAGAGTTTTTCTCGTCGTTTTATGCACTGACATATAATAGTATATTACGTGCTAAGGCGGAGAAGTGCTGAATTCAACGCTGGTGGAGTACAGGCGCACGAGGCACGTGAGTCGGAGACGAGGCCGCGGAAGGCGGCCGCGTCGTAGACGAACGGTGCCGAGTGCGCCTGTACTCCACCAGCGTTGAATTCAGCACTCGACGCCGAAGCGCGTATACTATTTTTTATTGCGAAAAGCCCGTGGGGGTTGGGGGTGGGGGTGTGGAGCGGGGTCCAGGGGGCGCAGCCCCCGGCGGGGGGGGTGGGGGGGCGGAGCCCCCCCCACTGAAGAAAAAACAAATTGCAAAAGAAAAAAAAAAACAAATGCATTTAAATTTCCCCGCCACAGCCGGGGAACAACAACTCCAAGAGAAGCCAACAAATCACCATCATCTCTCTGTAATCGTATTCCCCAACCTGTGATCAACGACATCTCACCAATTCCACTTCATGATGTCTCACCAGATCCTGCTCCAAATCTACAGTTGAATCAACTTCTACGTTCCCATCCAAATATCAATCTCAATTTTTACAATTGCTCAAATTTTAAAGTATTTGATAAAGAAAATAAGGAAAATAAGTGAATCTCGAGATCTTAGTTGAGATAGATGGGCATAACTGATTGTTTTGTTAGATTTTATTATTTAAACTATGAGTATTATTCTTGCGTTTACGTTGTAGTTTATTTCAGAGTTTCAATAAAAAATTTTCTATGAAATGATATTTCTAATATTATTATTATCAAAATTAAGATTTTTTAATAATTTATTTTTCATTTTAATTTTCA
>NW_021680815.1:26095-32382 GCF_001412515.2 Diachasma alloeum | reverse complement strand
TGTCACCCTCTCCAGTGGACTTGACTACTTCGGTGGAATTACAACAAGAACTAAAACATTCTAAAAATTTATGAAATTTTCCGTCATGCTGCTGCCATTCTGACACTCAATAATATAAGAGTGAGAAGTCAAATGAGATACTGGCGTAAGAATCATCTACAGCTCCCAGGCATTGACAACTCTTATGGAGTATTGGCTGCACAACTCAATACTCAAAGGTATTCACCTCTTCGATGGTATGGATATGGAGCATTGGAAGTAGAATTATCCAACGAGGGTCAGCCTTCCGACGTTTTAGTTATGACAGATCGAGAGACCCTAAGGATATTGCAAGATGAACCCACCTCATCAATTGCAGTCGTCACCAGTGACAAGATGATACCTACCTTGATTCCAGTTGAGGAGACTATGATTGTGATGAAAGTCACCGAGGCAAAGGTAATTTCTCTTTTATCTTGTCTATTTATAATCGTTTTTCTATTACATCACCATTATGACTTGCAATTGTTTTCAAGTGAGGCCATTATATCGATATTTCTATCACATAGTGAAACTCATGGTAATAATAATGTCTTCAATAGGTCTACTCAGTGATGTGGATGTGCATTAAAACAAGATCTGAAGATGCTTATGGAGCTATTTGACTCAAAATAAAAGCGATCTTTGGAGACGAAACGACACATGTGTTTGCAAATTTTGATTCATTGCTCCATGAAAAACTCAAGGAGCAATATCAATCTGTGAAAGGGACTCTATACAGCCACATCTCAGTAAGTAGCATTTTCATTTTCATTTATGTTTATGTGGTGCTGCTGTGTATTTTCATGTTCTTTTCTCAAATTGCACACAACATTCATTATTATTAACTCTTCCTCTGGTCATTAAACCATGGCCGTCAGCCAAATATTGATGTGCTGCATAAATTCTGAGTATTAATGTTCACTTTAACTTTGAATTTCAGATTATCAATTCAAAAGCGATTCAGATGAACATCGACACACGTAATACAGACAATGTTGCAATTATTACCAGATTGGCAGCATTACCCATCCTCCCCCCTGACAAGATTATCAGTAGTTATAAAACAGAAATTTGCGACGAATTGACACAGGAGAAGAAGACTGAGCTGGAAGGATTCCTCAATTATTATGAATCAGACTGGATTAAATCCGTTGGACCTGAGGAACTCAGTTGTTACCAGAATTCCAGTGCCATCAATGCTTCTCAGCGATCTATATTGCAGATTTTGGAATCATTCGTTAAAAAGGACCGCACTTTCTGGAAATTCATGGGTATGTTTTTTTTCTCCCAAAAATTTGTTATCAAGACAATGAAGAAATTACCACTCATATTTCAAACATAATTATTGTTTTGACTTCCCAATTATTTAATCAAATGGAATTCATTACTATTGCTGAGACAAAATTGCAATTATTAAAAAAAAAATTTTTGTTTATTTTCAACGATTCGATGAAGTTATTTTCTTTATTTTGATGCTAATTTCATTTCACCAATCCACGTTCATTATTTAAAAATTAAGTTGACAAAATGCACTAAATGGATGTGCTAACATGCGCTTATATGGGAGAGAATCTTTTGAATATTTTATCTTTTTGCCCGGGTACCCCAAATTTTCATCTGGTCATTCGATTCGGTATAGTTTTGCACATTACCTTCTATTTTTATTCATTTTTTTAGAGTCTTCTAGTAGGTGAATTATCAATTTCAAGATAAATCCCATAAGAGCCCGTGTATAAGGAAAAATTCGTTTATTTATTTCTGTTAAGACTATTGCAATTAATTTGTTTTAAATGTTGAAAAAGTTAGTTTCATATGTTCTGTTACTAGCAAAAAAAAAATCAGAAATTTCCTTCGATATGAAAAAATCCAATTTTTGCAAAAAATGTCTGAAAATCATTCATTTTTTACTTTACTTGGTTTCTTTTTTCAATTTTTTTAGAGAGAATTATCCAATGCCAGGAGAAAATACACAAAGAATTGCGAGCACGCCCACGATCCGTATCGCACCCTTTCACTCCAAGAGTTTATTTCCTCGCTGAGGAACATGCCTCCCTCAAAAAACATTGGGATAAGTATCAATATAGTACAATCGATGAGAAACGACTTCTACAAGTAGCTGCATACTATGTGAAGAAAAGTGTTGCTAACAGCCTGAAATCGACAAATCAGCACCCCAGGAATTATGACGTTATTCAGGGTGAAGGCTATGAACAACATGGTATGTTTCACTTTCATTTTTATATGTTTACTTATTATTACCGAAAATTCGATTCCGTTCTAATTCTTCCTTTTATCAATTTATTTTTAGCTCAGCTTGGTACTATTTTCTCAGAGAGAGCGCCAGCATTAATTCTTCACGACCTCTTACCGAGGGTTCATCCTCATGCCCGAAGAGTCCGTATTGACCAGCGAGTTGGTGCACGAAGGCAACCTGCCCGAGGAGCCCCCGCACAAGCAGTACCTGCTCGAGGAGCCCCTGCCCGAGGAGTACCTGCCCGAGGAGCCCCTGCCCGAAGAGTGCCTGTCCAAGCAGTACCTGCCCAAGCAGTGCCTGTTCGAGGAGTCGCTGGACGTAGAGTTGCTGGACGTCGAGTCGCTGGACGTAGAGTCGCTGGACGTAGGGTCCCTGGACGAAGAGTGCCTCTACATAAAGCGCCTGTACGTGGGGTACTTGCAGGTAGAGTGCCAGGACATCGACAACCTGGAGTAATTCCAGATGGAGTAGGTGATGAGGTAATTCCAGGTGAACAACACCAGAATGGAAGCGAAGACAATGTAGCTGCTCGTATTGCTGGTGATGAAGCTCCACCTCTAAACTTAGTGGATAATGTACAGCAACAGAACAGAGGCCTGGTCAATATAGCTGCAGATGCAGTAGCAAGGAATGAACGTGATGCTCAATATGAGCAAAATTTGAATGTCAACGTTCGTGTTGCTCCAATCGAGATCGTAGACGATGATCCCATTTTCGTGGACGATGAGGGCAATGTATATTTGGAAGGTAGTTGTCATGGTCATAATAATGGAGTCTGAAGTTTTTATTATTTTATATGTTATAAATTATTTTCCCCCACTTTGAGAGGATCAAATCTTCAATCTCCCTGAAGATGACTACGGGTATCTTGAGAGTCCCAACGTGGAGGCGATAGTAGACTTCCAACCTGTTCCAGATAATGAAGAGATGGAGCAATTGGAAAGAGAGGCAGAAGAACGTCTGCAACAGAATATTGGAGGGATTTGTCTGTGCTGCCATACCAATCGAGTAAACTTCCTCTTCCTTGACTGCAGACATAGTGTCATGTGCACTCCATGCTATAATGAGGGGCGAGAACATCTGGTTGACGATGTAGACCTTTTATACTGCATTGTATGTCGCAAGCTAGTCAGCAGAGTTATAACTGACATCATCATATAATAATCGTGAAATTATTGTCCCCATGATCTACGTTAATTTTGAAGGGAATAATTATCCCCACTGAGTTCCAAATTACTTATTCTTGTGATGAATATTTCATAAACCAATTCAAGACTTTTCAATCATGGAATATGAATTTCATGACTTGAAATGATGAACGATTCCAAAGAATCCTGAGAAGAGCTCAATGTTTTTTTAATTATGGAAATTAATTTTGATATTGTTCCAAATCATTGAAATTATTGGTTTATTAAATATTTCGAGTAGATAAGCTAATCATTCACCATTAAAATGGAAAATTAAAATATCTGATCCTCTATAAAAAAAAATAATGGAAGCAATGAAGAGTGCATAGTTTTCGTTAAAAATTGATAGCTAAATTGTTGTTTTTCTTCAAGGATCGTATCCCGTTATAAAAAAAATCGATAATTTGAACAATGGAATGAATTTTTTCTCAAGTTAGTGTACTCCCCCATTGGGGCCAATGATATGCGTCATATTCTCTATTATCTGATAATACTAACAATAGGCTCACAAATGTTCTTAGAATAGTTTTAAAAAAGAAGTTGTTTCATTGGATTATTTAATAGTTAATAATTTACAAAATTAAGTTAATCATTTTGATGCTATGAAGTTTATGCGCTTTATGATTACTCTCTCTGTTTAAACATTCCCACTTGGTAAAAAAAAAATCAAATTGCTGTTCTATTTATTGAATGATTAGGCGTTCTCACCACTTATCAACATCTCCATTTTTTTATCCATTCTTTTAAAATAATCCCGCGAACAAATACAATTTCTTCCATACACTTGTAATTCCATAACTTTCGATTAAATAAATCGATTTTTTTAAAATTGATTCTTCGAATGACTTTATGATGAATCAATTGTCTATTCATTATTAGCCGTCTGCGAGCTGAAAAAAGCAACATTTCTCAATAGTTTCTCAGCTGAAATGTCCATAAGGTTCATAAAATGCTCTCATTATTTAAGCTTTAACATTGGGTATGATATTGAATATGTCTATAAGCTGAGGAAGTCTGAATTCACAGAACTTCTTTCTTAGTATGGGTATATAAAAACGGTTCTGCTAATTTCATGATTTCATTCTTTAATTTTCTTAATAATAATTAATAGGCTCAAGGAATGTAATGTTTATTCCTTTCAGAATATAGCACGCCAATTTATAAACTTTTGCAAAGGAGCTAACTGAATTTCATTTTAATAATACAGAATCATGTATTACCTTCAGAATTCTGTAATTGTCATTTATATGGTTGCGTTAATAAGTTTCATTTTCTTTCATGATATAATTCTTCAAAATTAATTATCAACAATCTTTAAGAGGAGAAACTTGGGTTTAAGTATGGAAAATATACAGCAAAAAATGAAGATTTGAGTAGAATGGGGGCAATTCAGCTGCGTCCGTCGTATTTCGTCCCCACTCTTCTTCGCCATTTTGTCCTATAGTACGGAAGCCAAACCCTGAAAGAACTGAATCCGTCCAGTCTTCAATCGACCGCCCGAGTGTTAACTTCCGCTTTGGAACAGAGATGAAAAATCAAGGTGTTGTTGTCGAGAAAGTGTGAGAGTTTGTGGATTTTTCTTCTGTGATGATATGCTGTTAATTAACTACATAATAAACAATGTTTCATCATCGAAAAAGTGGTGAAAAATTAATAGAGCGTGATGGAATATATTATCATGTGAAAAGTACAACGAAAGATGGAAAAAAGTGAGATGCAGTTGATTAAAACTACTGAACAACTGATATTGTATACAATTGTACAACGATTTCACTCTTTTATTAGATATCTGATATGCAAAGGGTCCAATGGAGAGTTTCGCTGTGAAGCAAAGGCAAATTTAATAGCATCTGGACAATTCACATTAACAGAGGGCCATTTGTGTGAGAAAGATGAGAATCATAGATTGATTTATGAATTTGAAGAATTATTACATGCGGAAGTACAAAGGACTTCAACCAAAAGATTGAGATCGATTTATGATGACGTCGCATTCAGGTATATGTGTGTCATGATAAAAGAAAAAAATAATAATAGATTTAATATAAAAGTCTAACGAAACAAAATGCTTGTGCTAAATTGATATTCAACATCAAAGACATTCAACTTCATATCATTGTTATTCGCAGTTATCCAGAAGCAAGTATTGTATGCCCTCTATTATTACTGTTCACCACTTATCGCCCTTTTTCTTCTGTCGAACACAAAATGAAAGAATGGCTCCGAGAATCTCGACCACCCCAACCGCATTCACTACCTGATGTTGCTCAATTAGCGAATGACATTCGCTGGAGAGAAAAATATACTCACTATAACGGTGGAGTTATGAGCATAATTATAGTGCGAGGTGGAAATAATTGCAAATCTGTTATATTTACTGATATGGACATGATACGATCTCTCAAACCGCAAGAGTTATTAATTGACACAACTTTTCGGGTATGCCCGAGGCGTCTGAAAATACATCAGTGCCTCACAATCATGGCAAAAATTGATGATACGGTAGGATTTGATCTAATTAACCCACGCTCGACTGAGTTTGTTGCATACGTTGCATTATTTTTGTTTTTTCAATCAACTGTTTTTATACAGGGTGTTTCAGAAGTACATGTACATCTGAACACCATAGGATCAGGGGGTGATTCTGAGCAGAAAAGTCCTCTTGCACTTTTTGATCAGACTCACCCCTAAAAAGTGATTGGCAATTAAGGGTGGGCCAATGGGGAGTGATTTTTAAGCGGGCGCACATCCATGTGATATGCAGCANTTTTGTTTTTTCAATTCAAAAATTCATTCCTCCGACCCTAACTGCGACTAAGGGATGA
>NW_021680815.1:24332-25597 GCF_001412515.2 Diachasma alloeum | reverse complement strand
TATACAGGGTGTTTCAGAAGTACATGTACATCTGAACACCCTAGGATCAGGGGGTGATTCTGAGCAGAAAAGTCCTCTTGCACTTTTTGATCAGACTCACCCCTAAAAAGTTATTGGCAATTAAGGGTGGGCCAATGGGGAGTGATTTTTAAGCGGGCGCACATCCATGTGATATGCAGCATATGTGTGTGTGCCCGCCCCACCATTCTACGAGACAAAAGAGCGCAACGATATTGCTCTCTCTCTCTCTCTCACTCTTTCTCTCTCTCTTCGCTGGAATGACTAAGAGGGGAGAATGAATGGGGGAACGTAATTCACCCTCCACACGCAATAGAAGGACGATCAACCGATCGTCTTTCCATTGGTTACAGCGTCGAGTGGCGCGGGGAACGCGCGTCTCGGTTGAAAATTCATCCCTCCCCCTGAATTATAGCTAAGGAATGAAACTTGTGTCACTTGTTAAGTATTAAATGCTCAATTCAATGACACGAGTTTCATCCCTTAGCGCCTTTTGGGGACGGAGGGGTGAATTTTCGAATGTGCGAAGAGAATGAAAAAAAAATTTGTTTTCAATTCAAAAACTAATTCCTCCGACCCCAAATACGACTAAGGGATGAAATTTGTGCCAACGTGTTGAGCATTTAATACTCAATACGTGACACAAATTTCATCCCTTAGCACCTGTTAGGGAGGGAGGAGTGAATTTTTGAAAGAGCGAAGAGATTGAAAAAAAAATTTTTTTTCAAATGAATTCTCCAAAGTGCGGAGATTGAAAAAAAATTTTTTTTTTCAATTCAAAAATTCATTCCTCCGACCCTAACTGCGACTAAGGGATGAAATTTGTGCCAACGTGTTGAGCATTTAATACACAATGAGTGACACAAATTTCATCCCTCAGCACCTGTTAGGGAGGGAGAAGTGAATTTTTGAAAGAGCGAAGAGATTGAAAAAAAAATTTTTTTTCAAATGAATTCTCCAAAGTGCGGAGAGTGAAAAAAAAATTTTCTTTTCCATTCAAAAATTCATTCCTCCGACCCTAAGCGGTGGATTGAGTTTTAAATGCTCAACACGTTGGCACAAATTTTATCCCTTAGTCGCAATTAGGGTCGGAGGAATGAATTTTTGAATTGAAAAAAAAAATTTTTTTTTCAATTTCTTTGCGCTTTCAAAAATTCACTCCTCCCTCCCTATTAGGCGCTAAGGGATGAAATTTGTGTCACTCATTGAGTATTAAATGCTCAACACGTTGGCACAAATTTCATCCC
>NW_021680815.1:18398-20313 GCF_001412515.2 Diachasma alloeum | reverse complement strand
ATTAATATTAAGGAATGAAACACAGACGGTGTGATGGAGAATTAAATTCCCCATCAATCGATCCCCGTTGCATCCCTTAATCTCTGTAACAAAAAAATACAAACTACGACAAAGTCATGGGCCAGTGAGAAAAATAATTTTGTTTTCGGCGCACAGTGACTTTTCACCATTCGCTCGCGCATTAAAAATTCACTTCTTCCTTCCTAATTGAGATTAAGGGATGAAAAAAGTGTAGTTCGACGGAGAATTAAATTCTCCATCAACTGACCCTCTTTCATCCCTTAATCTCTGTGAAAAATAGAAGAAACTGTCATGGAAATAACAGCGCAGTAAGAAAAATAATTGTTTTGCGGCGCACAGTGACTCCCGGTAATTAAAAATTCACCTCTCCCCTCCTAATTGAGATTAAGGGATGAAAAAACGGCAGTTCGACGGAGAATTAAATTCCCCATCAATTAACCCTCTTTCATCCCTTAATCTCTGTAACAAAAAAATATAAACTGCCATGAAAGTCATGGGCCAGTGAGAAAAATAATAGTTTCGCGGCGCACAGTGACTCCCGGTAATTAAAAATTCACCTCTCCCCTCCTAATTGAGATTAAGGGATGAAAAAAGGGCAGTTCGACGGAGAATTAAATTCCCCATCAATTAACCCTCTTTCATCCCTTAATCTCTGTAACAAAAAAATATAAACTGCCATGAAAGTCATGGGCCAGTGAGAAAAATAATAGTTTCGCGGCGCACAGTGACTCCCGGTAATTAAAAATTCACCTCTCCCCTCCTAATTGAGATTAAGGGATGAAAAAAGGGCAGTTCGACGGAGAATTAAATTCCCCATCAATTAACCCTCTTTCATCCCTTAATCTCTGTAACAAAAAAATATAAACTGCCATGAAAGTCATGGGCCAGTGAGAAAAATAATAGTTTCGCGGCGCACAGTGACTCCCGGTAATTAAAAATTCACCTCTCCCCTCCTAATTGAGATTAAGGGATGAAAAAAGGGCAGTTCGACGGAGAATTAAATTCCCCATCAATTAACCCTCTTTCATCCCTTAATCTCTGTAACAAAAAAATATAAACTGCCATGAAAGTCATGGGCCAGTGAGAAAAATAATAGTTTCGCGGCGCACAGTGACTCCCGGTAATTAAAAATTCACCTCTCCCCTCCTAATTGAGATTAAGGGATGAAAAAAGGGCAGTTCGACGGAGAATTAAATTCCCCATCAATTAACCCTCTTTCATCCCTTAATCTCTGTAACAAAAAAATATAAACTGCCATGAAAGTCATGGGCCAGTGAGAAAAATAATAGTTTCGCGGCGCACAGTGACTCCCGGTAATTAAAAATTCACCTCTCCCCTCCTAATTGAGATTAAGGGATGAAAAAAGGGCAGTTCGACGGAGAATTAAATTCCCCATCAATTAACCCTCTTTCATCCCTTAATCTCTGTAACAAAAAAATATAAACTGCCATGAAAGTCATGGGCCAGTGAGAAAAATAATAGTTTCGCGGCGCACAGTGACTCCCGGTAATTAAAAATTCACCTCTCCCCTCCTAATTGAGATTAAGGGATGAAAAAAGAGCAGTTCGACGGAGAATTAAATTTTTCATTAATTAACCCTCTTTCATCCCTTAATCTTTGTAACAAAAAATTAAAAACTGCCATGAAAGTCAGGGGCCAGTAAGAAAAATAATTTTTTCGCGGCGCACACTGATTATTCACCATTCACCCGCGAATTAAAAATTCACTTCTCCCTTCCTAATTGAGGTTAAGGAATGAAAAAAAGGCAGTTCAACGGAGAATTACATTCTCCATTAATTGACCCTCTTTCGTCCCTTAATCTTTGTAACAAAAAAATTAAAATCGCCATGAAAGTCAGGGGCCAGTAAGAAAAATAATTTTTTCGCGGCGCACA
>NW_021680815.1:17059-18220 GCF_001412515.2 Diachasma alloeum | reverse complement strand
GAAAGAGGGTTAATTGATGGGGAATTTAATTCTCCGTCGAATCGTCCTTTTTTCATTCCTCAATCTCAATTAGGAAGGGAGAGGTGAATTTTTAATTACCGGGAGTCACTGTGCGCCGCAAAACAATTATTTTTCTTACTGGCCCCTGACTTTCATGGCGATTTTTATTTTTTTGTTACAAAGATTAAGGGATGAAAGAGGGTTAATTAATGGAGAATGTAATTCTCCGTCGAATTGCCTTTTTTTCATCCCTTAATCTCAATTAGGAGGGGAGAAGTGAATTTTTAATTCGCGGGCGAATGGTGACTAGTCAGTGTGCGCCGCAAAAAAATTATTCTTCTCACTGGCCCATGACTTTGTCGTAGTTTGTATTTTTTTGTTACAGAGATTAAGGGATGCAACGGGGATCGATTGATGGGGAATTTAATTCTCCATCACACCCTCTGTGTTTCATTCCTTAATATTAATTAGCCAGCAAATGAATCACCTGAAAAACATTAAGAACATGCTGAGGACGAGGAGGACACAAATTCCACTCCGAAACTATCCCTGTGACAGCGGGACTGCTACTGCCGAGTTACCCGCACAGGCAGTTCGCCCAGCCGTCAGATTCAACCGTGGCGGCATCCCTCCGTTGGGGTCGAACTACTTTTGGCTTGGGGTCAGTCTAACCCCGAGATCTGAGCCTCTACTTTAGTCAATCCTCTTTGGGTCAGTCTAACCCCGAGATCTGAGCCTCTACTTTAGTCAATCCTCTTTGGGTCTATCCTCAATGGAAGGTCGATCGGTTGATCGTCCTTCCATTGCGTGTGGAGGGGGAATTACGTTCTCCCATTCATTCTCCCCTCTTCGTCATTCCAGCGAAGAGAGAGAGAGAGAGAGAGAGAGAGAGAGAGAGAGCAATATCGTTGCGCTCTTTTGTCTCGTAGAATGGTGGGGCGGGCACACACACATATGCTGCAAACACATGGATATGCGCCCGCTTAAAAATCACTCCCCATTGGCCCACCCTTAATTGCCAAGAACTTTTTAGGGGTGAGTCTGATCAAAAAGTGCAAGAGAACTTTTCTGCTCAGAATCACCCCCTTATCCTAGGGTATTCAGATGTACATGTACTTCTGAAACACCCTGTATATTAACGTGGTCACATTAAGATTCCAT
>NW_021680815.1:11891-14271 GCF_001412515.2 Diachasma alloeum | reverse complement strand
TAACGGAAAACTCTTTTGGTAGCTTTCTAGTCCATAAGCCTATGATCCTGTGATAAACAACTCAATAAATTTGCAGCAAATGATATATCAGGTTCCATCATATTGGATGCATACACAAGTGATCAAATGACTTGTTGAGATTGTACATTTTTCGTTGACTTACATTTCTCTTTATCCTTTGGTAACATTTCTATTGTTATTGTGAAGCCACTTTCCAAAGGAGTACCTATTGGGTTTGAGTTCTTTATATTGAATTTCAAAATAAAATTATTTATATATTTTAATTGATTCAAATGGATACTTCCAGCCTGATCTTGTTTCTTAACTATTATCCTCAAAATCTTTTTCACTGAACCCCGATCCTTTATTTTCAATATCGTTGATAGCATCTTATTTGCTTTCATTAAACTAAGATCAATAATTTATATTAAACTGGATTCAATCAGCGAATGATCGGAGGAGATCACAAAATCACGAAAACGAAGATTTTTGCTTGTGTTTTTTCCAATCGAATTTTTTTGTGTCAATAGTCCAGTTTTTTTATCAATTATTCCTTCTTGTTCCATTCTAAGGCGTTCAATCCACTTGGAGGGTTTTTTTTTCTATTTTTGGGTTGTTTGAACAACTTCAACATTTGATTTNTAGTATGAACCGATAGTCTGGGTACTATAATGGAGCGAAAATCAATAGCTGCCTATTTAGCAGTGTGGCGATGCATAAAACAAATTATTGGAGACGATTGGATGCCTCGAACAGCCACAGTAGATTTTGAAAAGGCGATTAGTTCTCCAATCAGAATTGTCTTTCGTCATTGCATTATTAAACGATGTTATTTCCATTATTCTCAGGTAAGTTTTCACTAATACAATATATACTAGGTTGCTGAGAGAAATTGTAATTGTATTATAATCACTGCTATTGCACCAGGCAATGACAAAAAATTCATCAAATTGTATGGGAAAGAGGCATATCAACAACTCAAGGATTGGCCACGAGGCTTTTTGTTCTTCCGCAAGTTCACCGGCTTAGCATTCTTATGAGCAGCAGAAATTGAACAAGCCTTACAAGATCTGATTGACAGGACAGAACAAGATATATTGCTTTACTTTAATAAATTCCTGAGGCACTACCGACGTTGGTGGATCAACAGAGTGAAGCCTGCAAATTTTTCAGTATTTGGTTTTTCTGAACGAACGAATAACGCAATTGAATCTTACCATCGAGTGTTAAATTCCCGTATGAATATTCATCCAAACATATGGACTTTTATCGGTAACTAATATTCCAAACGAATAAATGTTGAGTAATTTGTAGAGGCCATCAGCGGAACTAATACTTCATTCACATTTCAGAGAATTTGCTCAAGTTGCAGACGATAATAAGATGTGAAATTCTATCGATAATAGAAGGGAGAAGAATACGACGATCGCGAGAACCTAGATATATCATGCGTGATTCTATCATTCAAACTGCTTGGCAAATGTATTGCCACAACGAACTGGATAGTTCAAGATTTTTAACTGCAACAGGTCACATCGTTGGTGGATTTGGCAACAAGTTTTTAATCGCAGAGCCTGCCCAGCTGAGATTTTTCGTAAACAATTTGAGTTACCAGGAAATTGGTATGTTTTTTTTTAAATGAAAAAGTGATCTACATGTATACATAATATGACAATTATAATAATTATGCATGGGCATTTCTAATTAAATATTTGAAATTTCAGTGACAATTTTTGCAATTCCACAACTTGAAATTATTGAGGAAGTCATCCCCGTGATCGGTGATAATGTTTTAGTATGTAAGTATAAGTATATCAATGACAGTATTCCAGTTGTAATTATTATCATCGATGAATTCCAATTGTAATTACAATACTTTTTTTTCCATTCTATACAGTGCGCAATCTTGACGTATACCGTTGTACACTTTGCCGTGCCAGGACCATTGCAACTATCATTTCGATCCCTTGCTGGCATTGGTTCTCATGTGCTAGCTGTTTCAACGGAATTGTCAACGTTTTGGCTCAGCACGATAATTTAAATATTGCTTGTCAAAATTGTGACCAAGTTGTTGAAAATTTTCGACAAATTAATTAAGATGTTATTTATTGTTATGCAAACTAGAGCAAGATATTCCCTTAGATTTATAAGTTTAGTGCTATAATAATAATTACCGTTCCTCACGTTGAAAATGACATTTCCATGTGAATGAGTTGATGAAGTCGTATAAATTGTAGCACTCAACACATAAATGAACAACAATGACAAGTAATTCTTTGCTGGACGCATGAAAAAATATAATAGAAAAACCTAGCGAAATCGCTAGACAATTTTATTAGATTTCTATTGAACGTTCTATTAGTTTTCGGCTGATTCTATT
>NW_021680815.1:9171-10398 GCF_001412515.2 Diachasma alloeum | reverse complement strand
ATTTTCAATATCGTTGATAGCATCTTATTTGTTTTCATTAAACTAAGATCAATAATTTATATTAAACTGGATTCAATCAGCGAATGATCCGAGGAGATCACAAAATCACGAAAACGAAGATATTTGCTTGTGTCTTTTCCAATAGAATTTTTTTGTGTCAATAGTCCAGTTTTTTGTACCAATTATTCCTTCTTGTTCCATTCTAAGGCGTTCAATCCACTTGGAGGTTTTTTTTTCTATTTTTGGGTTGTTTGAACAACTTCAACATTTGATTTTGTAATAACCGATTTTATTCATCGTGGATAACTTATCCCTTTCCCATTCATTTTAGTTTTCACTCGTCTCAGTTTCAGATATTTTGGAAGGTTTGTGCCTGCACGTGACTCGTCACGTTCACGAGATTGACCATATGCTGGTTTAAATAAAAGATAATTGATTTTATCTACACCAAACATCATATAGCTCATTTTTTAGAGATCAGTCTTCACATGCATCTCCTCAAAAACTTTAGAAATCTGTAAAATTTCAAAATCTCTGTAATTTCGGTGGCTATACCTTTCATACCAACATTCCAAATTGTCTGTCTCTCAACGTTGGATGGTAATGAAAAGAAAATACGTATTGCAATCTTCGTTTCCATAAATCAAGTATTCACATGTAGAGCCCAAAATCCACATATTTCAGAAATCAGTATTGATGCCAGCCCTCGAGTCTTTTGAAATCTGCTAAAAGAGAGCGGGTTGATTTTTTGAACCACAACTTATAATTACTCCTTAATTAATTCCTTGTTTCAATTAATGAACTATTCTCATCGTAATTTATTTTGTTCGTCTAAGTAAAAAACTTTTTTTATATGATATGTGCGTGTAACCGCATGGGTTTCAGTTGACTATAGTCAACTGAAACCCGAAATAACGCATGACGCGCATGCGCATCACCTATTAAAAGAGAATAACAAGGAAGGAAATCTAACCTCCGAATAGTGAATACATGGAATGACTGAAAATTGAAAAGCTGATTTTCGCTGAATTAAAGCAGATAAAATGAGCCAAAATCGTATAATTCCTGATAGTGATGAAGAGTTAGGCAGTGAGGAGAATTTATTTACTGATGAGGAGGAGCTTATTGGTGATGTGACATTTGAAGAAAATGGAAATAAAATATTCTCCGATTTTTCAATTACGTTTTGTATCGTATTTTTTTATAATTATAACTTTCTTTTTTTTG
>NW_021680815.1:7795-9094 GCF_001412515.2 Diachasma alloeum | reverse complement strand
ATGTGCTAGCTGTTTCAACGGAATTGTCAACGTTTTGGCTCAGCACGATAATTTAAATATTGCTTGTCAAAATTGTGACCAAGTTGTTGAAAATTTTCGACAAATTAATTAAGATGTTATTTATTGTTATGCAAACTAGAGCAAGATATTCCCTTAGATTTATAAGTTTAGTGCTATAATAATAATTACCGTTCCTCACGTTGAAAATGACATTTCCATGTGAATGAGTTGATGAAGTCGTATAAATTGTAGCACTCAACACATAAATGAACAACAATGACAAGTAATTCTTTGCTGGACGCATGAAAAAATATAATAGAAAAACCTAGCGAAATCGCTAGACAATTTTATTAGATTTCTATTGAACGTTCTATTAGTTTTCGGCTGATTCTATTAAAATGTTCAATAGAAAATAGTTTATCAAAAGATTCACTGAAATTAATTTTTTCTATACAAATTATTCTATTGAAAAATTTTCTATAAAATTTCCTCGGCTCGAATTTCCTATTTTTTTCTAATTTTATTTTTCTATCCTTTTTATTGAGAAAATTAAAACAAAAAACTTTGAATATTTGAGCCGAGGAAACTTTATAGAGAATATCTCAATATAATAAGTTGTATAGAAAAATTTAATTCTATTGACTGTTTCTATAGAATATTTTCTAATCAATATTTTAATTGTGTTAGACAAAAACTAATATAAAGTGTAATATAAATTCGATGAAATTATGTAGCGAATTCATTCGGTTTTCATGTTTAATTTTTTTTCATGTCAGAAAAAAAGTGAAGAACAGCGAAAATCAAGAATATTCGATCTACGTTCATTCAAATCTCCTGCTCAATCTGCATCGAGGAGAGACATCAACGACTGTCTATTTGTGGTAAAACGCACAATATTTCTGTAACGGAAAACTCTTTTGGTAGCTTTCTAGTCCATAAGCCTATGATCCTGTGATAAACAACTCAATAAATTTGCAGCAAATGATATATCAGGTTCCATCATATTGGATGCATACACAAGTGATCAAATGACTTGTTGAGATTGTACATTTTTCGTTGACTTACATTTCTCTTTATCCTTTGGTAACATTTCTATTGTTATTGTGAAGCCACTTTCCAAAGGAGTACCTATTGGGTTTGAGTTCTTTATATTGAATTTCAAAATAAAATTATTTATATATTTTAATTGATTCAAATGGATACTTCCAGCCTGATCTTGTTTCTTAACTATTATCCTCAAAATATTTTTCACTGAACCCCGATCCTTTATTTTCAATATCGTTGATAGCATCTTATTTG
>NW_021680815.1:5712-6309 GCF_001412515.2 Diachasma alloeum | reverse complement strand
GTATCACTCGGGCGGCTGCGCCGCCCTCGTGAGTAACCTCCTGCTTTCCGCACTACTTGCGTAATGTACTATTTTCCATTTAATAAGGTAAAGATGATACTCACCATTGACGATAATTCAATCATTACTCACCAGTATTATTACTAATTTTCTCCTTTTTTATAAAAAAATACCCGTGAGATTTATCCTTTCTCCATTGCCAATAATTAATTGACTTTTTGTACTGATTATTCCGAATTTTCTTCTCACCCCGTAAATATTTTCATCTCACCGCCATCTCACGGGCTTTGGAAAAACAAATGTCGATAATAAAGGCTCCTTGGTTATGGAGACAAGTTTTGGCCATTGGTAAAGTAGACACCGTCGTCGTTAAGTCAGATCCCCTTACAGAAAACTGCTATTATCAACTTCACATTTGGATTTTAGCGTTTTTGGGGTGTGTCATTTCTGGTCAATGGACCTTCCTACCACCGACCATTCTAGTACTTCAGAGAGTCCTGAGCATAGAATATCTTGCTCCTTATCATCATATTAATAGAACATATAGAAATTCATTTCTCTCTTTAATAAACATATGGATATTTACTCACAACACGT
>NW_021680815.1:0-1348 GCF_001412515.2 Diachasma alloeum | reverse complement strand
AAAGAATCAGTTCACTTCCAGACGATTTCCTCAATGAATAGGAATGTAGTGACAGATTATCAGAGTAAAAATAGAGAGATTCAAAATTCAAAAAACCTCATCGAGAGTGATGAGTGGCTCATCGAGTGTGATGAGCAGTTCATTGAGCGTGATGAACAGTTTGCTAGTGAAAGGGAAGAAACTCAGACTCAGGGTTATGGGGACCCTGTAGAACAGGAAGATGTTGGCCGAACGGACACAGTACTGTCTGCGGGTGATACCACTGACCTAGAGGAGTGCTCACCCTTTCCTAGTGAATCAATGAGTTGTGAGAATGAGATGAAGGTGGTAGTTTTTCCGGGCCCGGAGGCATGGAGCGGAGGCATGCCCAGTGATGAGAGTTATGACTGTAAGACGTGCACGCATGACCCAAATGAATTAAGACAGATAATAGAAAAACAGAGAGATATACTAACACTCGAGTTATCCAATGGAAGTCGAATAAATCAGAGTTTATCTAAAAATTTAGTAAGAAGTAGTAAAAATAGTCCCACCAAAGATAGTCGTGTTTGTGAGGAATGCCCAGTATTACATATGGAAAATACCAGACGTATTTTTAATTCTGATTCAGAAGAAATACCCCCTTCTATTCAAGTCCTAGATGAAGAATTTCTCGACGACATCAGTGATTATGATGATCAAGTTAGTTCTTCAGATGAAGAAGAAACTAATACGCCTGAAATAACTAAAGTAGTTAAACACGGAAAAAGAGTGAAGAAACGCATTCCGTTTGTTGTTTTCAGCGAAACTAGAGATGGAGTTTTCATGAAGAAAGATAACATTGGAACTTTCATTTCTGCTGATTTTANATTAAACACGGAAAATCGAGTGAAGAAACGCATTCCGTTTGTTGTTTTCAGCGAAACTAGAGATGGAGTTTTCATGAAGAAAGATAACATTGGAACTTTCATTTCTGCTGATTTTAAAATGAGAACCCCAATTTTTCAAGAGCTTCTAGCTAGAAGTTTTATTAATGAAAATCAATTCCCCAAAGAGAAACCAGAAATTGGCGATGTAGTAGTCTTCAAACATGGAAATTTCCATGTTTTTCTCGTCATCATTAAAGAGTCAGTCGAAGATAAAACAATTTTGAGCAATATAAATCTCGGTATTTCCAAATTGAAAGAAACAATGGATTATTTCGACGTGAGAACTATAAGGATCGCGACAACTGGAGGCGGGCTTGATAAACTGTCCTGGGGTAATGTGAAAATGTATTTAGAAAGGACTTTTTCCCAAGGTTATCATGTAACGATTTGTCTTAATCAAACGGAAATCCCTGAGATCGATAAACGTGAGAGGATTATAA
>NW_021680814.1:282467-283185 GCF_001412515.2 Diachasma alloeum | reverse complement strand
GATTCATTCTTGAATGGTCCATTCCTTGGTAATCCATTGCGCATGAAAAGACCTCGAAAATGTGGAATTTTCATGAGATTTGCATATTTGTTGNATGAGTTGTGCATATTTTTTGAGATCTCCGTCTGTTAGTGCCCTGCGTGGTAGCTTCATTAATAGTTTTTTGGCTTCAGGTATAAGCCCATGCCTTTCTTATAGGGTTTGAGATGTAAGCCTCGACCGAGCGCGATAGCCTCCATTGTTTCATTATGCCTCTTATTCTCTGCGAGTTGTTGTTTGACATCTTTGGCACTATTTACAGCTTTAGCAATTCCGGCTGCCCCACCAGCTAAAGCCCCCGTGGCGCTTAGACCTGCAAATAGCGGTACGAGAAAAGGTAAAATTCCCGCAACTCTCGAAGGGACAGGTATCACTCGGGGAATACTAACCCGACCTCTCCCTCCATTCTGCTTTACGGCTACTCTAGCACCACTAAGAGCCGTTTTAATAGCATCAGCTGATCCATTATTTAATTTAATCGACTTTTTAGCGGCTCGAAGGATCGTCCCAAATATAACTTTTTCCTTAGGCTTCTCCCTCTTCTTCACCCCTAAACCTGATATCTTTAAACCTGTACCCGATTTCTTCACTCTCGAACTTGATTTCCTCACGCCTAAACTTGATTTCTTCACTCTCGAACTTGATTTTCTCACGCCTAAACTTGATTTGCTCACTCTCG
>NW_021680814.1:281032-282138 GCF_001412515.2 Diachasma alloeum | reverse complement strand
TCCATTCTCAGATAATGAAGAGGTAGTGGCGGTGGATAACGCGAATGAGAATTCTCTGTTCATTTTTGATGATGTGGCTTGCGAGAAACAAAACAACATTAAGGCATATTTTTGTATGGGACGACATAAAAAAGTTGATAGTTTTTATTTATGTCAATCGTATGCTCGTATCCCGAAGCATTTAGTGCGTGATAATGTTAATTTCTTGGTACTATTCAAACAGGACGAAATGAATTTAAGGCATGTTTATAATGATCATGTGAATACAGATATGTCATTTGATAAATTTAAACAATTATGCTCTACATGTTGGAAGAATAATTATTCGTTTTTAGTTATCGATAAAGATAGTGATGTTAATGAGGGTAGATATAGGAAGAATTTCGACTGTTTTGTTCAGATAAATAATGATGGAGGGAGTAAAATATAAACAGTTGTGGGTCAGATCCCAGTGAGTCAACATGCCTCCACGCAAGGATGATATGTTTAAACAACAAGAAATTTTACGTCAGATTTCTTCCGCGAGGAAAGCAATTCAACGGAAACATAATTCATTGAAATTGTGTAGAGAGAGTGTTGACGAGGCAATGAATGAAGTTTTCAAACCTATTGTAAGACCGCTCGAAGAATTGACCTCTAAAAACATGAAATTGCTTGGTAATAATGTTGAAAAACGCGACTGGGTGAATAACAAAAATGAGGTGAAGCCTTTTAACTTGAAATATCGACAAAGTTTCGCACATAAGAGTACCCCGAAGGGGCTTAAATTAGATCCGTGGGATGGGGAGACTTCTGAGGATGCGGTCAAATTTGATGATTCTTTATTCGATCAGACATTGAATGAGACAATCATTCCATCTCACAATGATACTATAGTTCCATCCCTCAAAAATCGGCATGATGATACTACAGTTCCAGTCATTGAAAAATCACCGTCTGACGACGAAGAAACCGATCGCGATGTAAATAGCTTCGATCCTGACACTCTTACAGGAAAATATTTAGCAAAAATCGGTACATCTCAATGGGATAAGGCTTATGGTGTTCGAAAACTTACACACAATTTCATGATAGGAGACTCCCCAATATTTTTTGATGATGAATAT
>NW_021680814.1:271183-274570 GCF_001412515.2 Diachasma alloeum | reverse complement strand
CCCTCTTCGAGACACTGTTGAATTTTTCAAAGTTCATGCTTCTGGTTTTACGATGTTGGTCTTCTGGAGATCTGAGCACAACACTTCAATGTCACTTTTCAATTGAATGATTCTCTTCAATTGGTCGATATCTTTCAGCAGACGCTCAAGTCTATGTTTCAACTCACGAGTTTTGTTCAAAGCTTGTTGTCATCGAATGAAGTACTTCTTCATGAGGCGGGGTGAAAAATACTGATGCTGTGCCCTTGACCTTGGAGTGTTATATAATCCTCCCCCCCCACTCCTTTTTTTCTCATAGAATGAAGGGGCGGGGGTAATCTTTTAAAAAAGTGAAAGTTTTCCTCAACCCTGCATAAAATGTTTTCTCAACATTTCCTGGAATTGTTCTGCTGTGATGACTCATTCTTTTTATCTCAGGAATTCAAGGAATGTCACACTTTCTTTTTTCCAGGAATTGTACAAAAAAAAAAAGATTTATTACCTTTTGCACTTAACCCTTGCTGTGATGACTCATTCTTCTTATCTCAGGAATTCAAGGAATGTGACACTTTCTCTTTTCTAGGAATTGTAAAAAAAAAATGATTTATGACCTTTTGCACTTAACCCTTCTTATCTCTGATACAATCTCAAGAATGTTAAAAGCCCCCCTCCCCCCAATTGACGAAACGTGAATCAAAACCGCGAATCAAAACCGTGAGCTAAACCGCGAATTAAAACCGCGAACTAAATGGCGAATTAAAACCGCGAATTGAAACGCGAATTAAAACGCGAATTAATATACCCCACCTCCCCACCATCCACTCATGGGGACTCTCCCATAGCTCTTGACCCCCGAATCGACGAAAAGTGAAATCCGCGAATTAAAACCGCGAATCGAAACGGCGAATTAAAACCGCGAATTAATTAATCCCATCCCACCACCCATTCCCGGGTCACCCCCCAGAACCTTCCCAAAATGGTTGGGCCAGAACCGGCCCTATACCTCTACTTCGCCCGCTAATTATAAAATCGTATCTCTGCTCCTAATTAACATTATGAAGGAATGAAACCAATGGTGTTCGATGGAGAATTAAATTCCCCACCCAACAACCCCCGTTTCATCCCTTAATCTCTCTAATGAAAAAATTATAACTGCGACGAAAGTCGCGTCGCTATGAAAAACTCACTGGTTTCTCGGCGCAGAGTTCTTCCCCATTAATTCGCCCGCTAATTAAAAAAACGTCTCTTTTCTCCTAATTAATATTAAGGGATGAAACCATCACTTTTCGATGGACAATTAAATTCCTCATCCATCAATCCTCGTTTCATCCCTTAATCTCTGCAATAAAAAAATTAATCTGCGACGGAAGTCACGGCGCTATAAGAAACCTAATGTTTTCTCGGCGCAGAGTGACTCCCCAATAATTCGCCCGCTAATTACAAAATCGTCTCTCCCCTTCTGATTAACATTTTAAAAATTAAGGAATGGACCGGCCGGAAGCACCCCTGTATAACGCTCCGATGCGCTTAATGTCTTCTTGTTTTACAGTTTTTTCAGGAAAAANTTCATCCCTTAATCTCTGCAATAAAAAAATTAATATTGCGACGAAAGTCACGGCGCTATAAGAAACCCAATGTTTTCTCGGCGCAGAGTGACTCCCCAATAATTCGCCCGCTAATTACAAAATCGTCTCTCCCCTTCTGATTAACATTTTAAAAATTAAGGAATGGACCGGCCGGAAGCACCCCTGTATAACGCTCCGATGCGCTTAATGTCTTCTTGTTTTACAGTTTTTTCAGGAAAAAAAAAAGATTATCTAAGTGAATTTCCAACGAATTATGTTCTTCATGATGGAAATCTACAATATATAAAATTGAAATGTCGTAGCATATAGGAATAGATAAACTATAAAATAGTATTTAATATTCCTATCATCCTCACTCTCGGTCAATGACATGAAATTTCTGATGAAATCTATGAGTACATGCACGCGAAATCAGCAGGCCAAAGAAGTCGATGCTGGGGATTTGGAACTCAATTTTTTTCTGAGAAGATGGCTTTTTGAAAAAATGTAGACAAAAAAATATATTTGAAAAATTGATGATTGAGGGAGTTATGATTTTTTGAAAATCTTGAGATTTTTTCAATAATTTTGGTTTGTTGCAAATTGGCCCGAATATCTCAGTGCTGTTTCAAGCTATCAAATCACCCTTTGGCACCCTCAAAGAACATGAAAATTCCTTAGACATTGCATCACCTTCAGTTTGACGAGGCTTATACGAGAAAACGTTTTTTGGCTTGCGAATGGAAGCTATGAAAATGCATTTTTTTCAATTCTCTAATTTTTCTTGCACATGATTCAGGGTGGTATGAAACATCGTGATATATTTTTTAGGCGATGTCTGTATGCATGTGTGCGTAAGTGTGTATATATGTGTGTTTGTCCATAAGTGTGTCAATAAAATCAGAAAAGTGGTTATAAATAAACTGAAATTTTTCCAGTTCATAGTTGGTACTAATGAGACACAGATCTGCGCGAAATTTCAGCTCGATCGGTTGAGTATTTTCTAAGATACAGCGTGTTCCTAAAAATTGTTTTTTTTTGCAAATACTCCGGAATGACAGGACCAAGTTCATTTTTTTTTAAATATTTGTAACGATGATACCTACCTCAAAGCATGGAAATTTAATCACCTTAGTCGTCACAGATAGCATTCTTTTTAACTAAAACAGATTTTGTATGATTTTTTTCATCGATTTACAAGTTGATGAATTTTATATAAATTTACCGACGGGGACATTTACTTTTTGTAGAATTGATTGGCATAAATTTTGAGGTTTTAAATCGTTTATTTTACTCCATTTATCATCTTTAAGAACACATGCATTGTAATGGCCTATCGCGTGAATATTCAATTAGATATTGACAAATGGTGGAAATTAANTCCTCACTCTCGGTCAATGACATGAAATTTCTGATGAAATCTATGAGCACATGCAGGCGAAATCAGCAGGCCAAAGAAGTCGATGCTGGGGATTTGGAACTCAATTTTTTTCTGAGAAGATGGCTTTTTGAAAAAATGTAGACAAAAAAATATATTTGAAAAATTGATGATTGAGGTAGTTATGATTTTTTGAAAATCTTCNTCATTGAAAAAATTAATAACCGTCGACCCATGGCGAAAGAGAAACTCTAATTGGCGCCAAAGTTCCTCTCTTTTTATCGACAATTTTTGTTGAAAATTTCCGATTTTAAGAAAATGAAGTTTTTGAGTAGTTAAGGATAGAAAAAAATAATAATTCTCGAATAGACTCCGTCAGACTAACGGTAATTCAATGTATAACGGTTTTTCAGGTGCTTTGAGCGTCCCAAAGGGCGATTTAACAGCTTAAAACAGCGCTGAAAT
>NW_021680814.1:215259-269064 GCF_001412515.2 Diachasma alloeum | reverse complement strand
AAGCTTGCGATACAGAGTGGCTGAAAACTTGAGCTGCCATCGCGACATTCATTTTTGAGAATCGATTTAAATCCAAATGTCTGTCCGTCAATTTAGTAGCTGCCGGAACCACACTAGTTTTCTCTAATTCGCGCAGCTCTTCAATTGCCTTCCAAGAAATTGATTCTCTCGGAATGTTATTCTTCTGGTTGGGACCAATTTCTTCCTCCCTAGAATGAATAGCTCCTTCCTCGTCGGAAGAAATTGGTTCTTCATGAGAACCTATTATTCGCGATGGGAGTGTATAATCATTCTTGAAAAGATTGTTTCGCAACCCTTTCAGACGATGTGGTATATCGAAACCGTAATAAATTTTACGGCCTTTAGAAAGGATGAATGGTGCAGCCTCTTTCGAGGGAGCTTTAAAGTTTGACGTGACCTGTGAATTGTCCTGCGGCCTGTCAACGGCACTGCTGTCTGTACTGCTACAATCACTACCGTCAGCAGTGCCGTCAATTCCACCGTCAGTACTTGCATTAATCTGCACATCATCTAGGCTTCCATAAGGTTTTGTCAAAGCCCGAAGGGCACTGACATTACACTGTGCTTGGTCACACACCATAAATCTCACTCTGAGGCTACAACCATCCACTCGATTTATAGCTTCCTCTATCATGCGTCTAAAGATGCTACTTTTGACAGTGCCATGTGAGATGAAATATCCAATTAGCTGCTTCCATGATACACGCAAGCCTCGAATCATAAACAGACGTTGGAACTCGTTGGAACTTTTTCTTCCAATTTTGTGAAAACTACAGGGCTGAACCCGGGACTGACTACTGTTTCATTCATCCAATCCTGAATCAATGTGTCGCAAGGTAGTGCCATATTGTTTTTATCCCTCAACCATCGATAGAGTCTAGCTCCTCTAGAATGTGCTTGTTGAGCAAATTCTTTCTCTTCTTCATTCCATTTTTTTTCGCGCATGCCGAAGTNTAATCCTTCATCGTTGGAACTTTTTCTTCCAATTTTGTGAAAACTACAGGGCTGAACCCGGGACTGACTACTGTTTCATTCATCCAATCCTGAATCAATGTGTCGCAAGGTAGTGCCATATTGTTTTTATCCCTCAACCATCGATAGAGTCTAGCTCCTCTAGAATGTGCTTGTTGAGCAAATTCTTTCTCTTCTTCATTCCATTTTTTTTCGCGCATGCCGAAGTCGTATTTTTACTATGAAAAGTTTCTTCTCGTCCAAATAATGTGCTGCACCGGAAATGACTTCGTCAATAGATAATTTCTTCGATTTTCTGCCAGCCTTCTGCATCCGCGAAATTTTCTTATTCAATACTTTTAGCCGTTCACGCTGATTTTTGATAATCTCTTTTAATTTGTTGATTTTACTACGAGAATTACTTTCAACTCTGCAGTTTTCATTGTCAAGACTAGCGTTCTGCTGCTCCCCACCAAGTGCAGAACGCTCATCGTGACATTCATTGGAAGGATTACGAGAAAGACTTGGGGAGGTATTTTCTACACTATATATCAACGGTATGGGTTTTGCATTAGGCTTTGACCGCTTTTTACCACTAACACCAACAGGGATGAAATCCGAGTCATGGAAATGATTCGAACAAATGCAACGTTTTCCTAATTGAGCTGAAGTCAATCCGCGAAGATTCTCCTCACCCATGTTATCGATTCATTCCTCTGAACTGTAATTAATACGAAGGCTTCATATAATTTAGCCTCTGTATGCAAGAGTTCATAGTCCCTACTGCTTCTAGGGGTATGATAATTGATAGGGACATTGGCAGAAACAAATTTCATTTTTTTTGTTTTAGAAAGAAGTCTCACCTCACAAGAACCACAGATCCTTGCGAATTCACTTGAGGTTAAACACAGACATTATAGAGACCCATAAATCTCTACACGATCGATCTTCTGAGAAGGTGATAAGAATCATGCGCACCTGACGCCGCAAAGAGCCCATACGTAAGATTATATTTGGTATTAAATTTGAGGATTATAGAGCCACATAATATTGTTCTGTTTTCTGGTGTGTGTGGAATCCGAATTAGAAGATCGTTTCACCGCTAAACGCTGAAAAAAAATCTATCAACAAATCTTTTCCTCAAACCGTGTCTTCTCATAAACTATTCTAGGTGGGAAAAAAAAGTTCGAATAAAAAATGTTAATTTTGCCAAACTAAACCTATTCATATTTATGAACGTTTTCCGTTGCTGGAATATTTTCCGCGATATCCCAATCGCAAATTTTACACGAAAATGCATGCGCCACACAATAATTATTTGGAATCTCAATAGCTCCAAAAATAATGAGAATACGAAAAAATTAATAAAAGCATTCATGTTGAGTTTGGCAAGAGATTTTTTAAAAATTCAACTATTTATTGCTCCTGAATGGATGCTTTGTAATTGTTCAAGTTAAAGTTTCGGTTTATTGTGTTGAATGTGGACCCATGTATGATCCAAAAAGTTCAAAGACGCTATTTTAGATCTCGTCCATACTTGTGTATGTATCTCTGTACGTATGTAGCAAAGTTTTGGTTCTATCGTTCGATAATAAATGCATAGAATTCAATTGCTTTTCTTTCAAATGTAGGAATTGTTGAGCTCTATCAGCCGCTATTAATTAAAATTTATGTTATCGATCATTTTTTTTACTTTATCAATTTTTTCGAAAATCGGTTGGAATTTTTTCGGAAATCGGTTGAAATCGAAAACTAAAAAAAAACTTCTGAATTGATTTAATGATGGGTTTAAAATTGTTTGTTTGTTCTTTTCACTGAGTTTGACGATGACATCGATAGCAATAATCGTTGATTCATGTCTTTGAAAATTTAGAAAAGTTTTCCATTTTCCAGCCGTGTAGAATGGTGCGATCTAACCATTTAAAGTATTGAACATCATCGCAGTGTACCTTAATCGGGTCGAAGCGATGTAAAATAACGATAAAAAAAAAGATGGCGTCATCGCTAATTTATACCCCTGAGAATGACTTTCAAAGTTTCTCAATTTTTTCTACAATTTGTTTGAAAATTCTACATGCGAATTGGTACCACTCCCCTCCCACGGGCTCCAAGCACGTAAAAATCGTGGAAAACAATTTTCCTTCTTTGATTTTATCGCTAATTCATAGCCTTCAGAGTAATTTTCAAGCCTGCTGAATTTGTTTGAAATTCATTTGAAACTTCTAGGTACCTGCGTATCGGTACCCCTTCCCTCCTGCCCCCTCCCATGGCATAAAAAAATGNTAAAAACATTTCTTTTTTGAGTGAAATAACAATTTTCCCGCAAAATGGACCCTCTGCTGGGGGTGGGGGGGGTTCGCACCTGCTGTATTTTTTGAAATTTGTTTGAAACGTTTAAGCGTATGCGTATTGGTAGCGCCCCCCTCCCCCGCATTTGAAGCCCTTAACAATTGGGTAAAAAAATTACTTTTCTCATTTAATCGCTAATTTGCACCCCTCAGAGTCATTTTGAAACCTCCTCAATTTTTTTCAAATTTATTTTAATAAACTTCTAAGCGCGTGGGTATCGGTAGACCCTCTCCCCCGGTCAATGGTATAAAAAATTGAAAAAAAAAAAAAAATTTATGGGGACAACAACAATTTTCTCGCAAAATCGACCCCCTGGGGAGGGCGGCTTCCGCACCTACTCTATTTTTTTAAATTGATTTGAAACTTATAGGCGCATGCGTATTGGCATCACCCCCCTCTCCATAACCAAAGCATTTAAAAATTGGGGAAAAAAATTTTTTGGTTAGAAAAAATTACGTCATTGCGAAACCATCCCCAAGGGAATAAGTTTCGAACCTCTTTTATTTTTAAAACCTTATTTGAAATTTCGACAACAGCATTTTCTGTATTATCGTATTAATGCGCTCACCCTACAATTTTTCATGTGCTCGTCCCCAACAATTTTCATGTGCTCTTCTAGAACTTTTCGTAGGCTATGCGATATATGTTATGAGTCCCGAGATTTTGTTCCCCGATTATGGGGCAGCACCAGAATTTTTCTAAGAATTTCACTCCAAAAATTCTTATATTTTCTCTCCGTGTAGAAAAGCAATTGCAAAAAATTGCCAAAAGTTTTCATCAAAAACTTGTGATACTTGAAAAAGCGGTGTGATGCCCTCCTCCCCCCCTGCCCCTAAATTAAATAAGCATAATGATAAAATTGAAGTAAAATAACAATCAATTTTCCCCAAATCAAATGGGTACTGGCGATTTCGCTGCGTAATATTTATCAAAGAATTGGTCTTAGAGACGAACTTGAGAGAAATAGTTGAAAAAATGGGATAATTGGGATTCATTTAACCCTTCTCATCGCTCTGGTCTCCCTTACTTTATAGTTGTTTTCACTTCACTCGTCTCCTCTATTTGATCCTTAGGATCACTTTTTTTCGTCTCACTCTATTGACTCTTGTGATTCCACTGATTTTATACTTGAAACCATTAACGATATTTAAGTATCTTTTACAGTTTGATACAAACCACACTATAGATTCAGCTACTTGCAATCATCAAATTTGTCAAATGAATTGCTTGAGAAAAATTTGAACATAAGTCATGAATATTCAGCGTCATTCAAATTACTTTTTGCCCGAAATTATTATTTTGTCAAGCATTCGTTGTTTATTAATAAATAAGTGAAAGTGTTTAAACTTTCGGAAACCCTATTTTGTCAGATATGTAATTGATTTACGGTAAAATTCTGAAGATGAATAACTTTGTTACGATTCCAAACAAATGATTTTTATAGTGGAAAATTGATTACTTATAAATCATTAATTGAAAATGCTCGTAATTGATGAAAAAAATCGATATTTAAATTATTTCATCAATCTACGCACAAAAATAAACTTTCTCATTTTATTTCAGATTGTTTATGTTATATATAAAATTCCTCCTTCAATTTTATAACGTTTCGTGAGACCAAATTATTAAATTCATGGAGTTTTTGCTGTCGCTCACCGGACGTACTTTGCAATTCTGCAAATTCCACGTCGGCTCACCACATCCATGGCCAACACCTATAGGCACGTGTGCCCAGGAGATGCCGTCTTAGCATTTTCGGGACACACCAACGCGTTTTTAAGAAAACTTTGAACCATCAGTCACGCCCGAGGAGCCATAACGAGCATTTCCCCGCTTGACTCCTGCATTATAGCCTTCGGAATCAAAAGGACTAGGCAACGCCGCAATCCATTCCTTCATATATTGCGAGGCTTTTGGACCGGTAGACCGAGCAAATAGTTTGCGATCCGATTCGGTTTTATACAGTGCTTTCGCGAACAATCACGTACATCTTCGTGGTTCGTGTATGTGGAGTGAGCGAGGACTCAAGGAGTGGAGTTTAATTGAACATTATCGGCATTAATACCTTCGAACTCTTTACCTGTGAATCTAATTAAAAGTTAATTAAAAGTTATATTCGACCACAAATTGGATACTACGGAACAACTGGCAAATTTGGGGATTACGTCCTGGAAAAATATCGGAACAATTACTACTCTCCAAATCACGTAATTTAACAAATATTCCCAAGGATTGTACGGATGAGCGCACTAAAAATACTATCCTAAATTCGTTAACTTTTCCTTCAGTTGAAATCATCTCTTTCTCGATTAGTCTCGATTGCAACGACGTTCCCTCTCTCCCTCTCAACTAAAATTAGTAATTTTGCGGTAACTCCCTTAACGAAACCTTTGTCGTTAAGACCATATTTCAATATTCCATTAATTAAATTGGACTATCAAATCTGAGTGATCGCGGAGTCCATCACTGTAAATCGAACGAAATTCTAAATTGAATAAAGCGCGATCAGAGTCGAATTTACTAATTGTATTTCTCATTTAATTCTCACCCGAATTGAAAGTTATTTTCAGCAACGACCACTGCAGGAGATGCATAGTTTTTAAGGTTTGGATCGAATAATTTAGATGGGTAATGATTCCTATGCATGAAAGTAAGTCATAGGAATTAAAATCCATAAACTCATGTGATACAGACTCTCGTCTATCTCTCACAGTTTTGGTGTCAGAAGTGGGATACCTAACCTCACTGCAGTGGTTCGATTGAAAGTGATTTTCTGGGGATATATAGAAGTATTGTAATAGAGAATTTTCTTGGCGAACGAACTATAGAGTAAGAAAAATGGTTAATCCAGATGACCCCCAGGACGGGGCCGGCGGCCATAATAACGTTCAAAATCAGAATCCACCGGCCGACGATGCGGTCCGGCGAAATCAGTTAAATAATACTAGAGTAACGTTGGGTGATAACACCACCGCTGTCGGGGCGGACTTTGTCGAGTATTTACGTGCCAGGGACACGTTTAATTCAATCCCTAATTTCAGCGGCCACCTCGAATCCTCAGTGGATTTTCTCGATTTTGAATCGGCTGTGAAGTAATGCTACCACAAGGTAACACCTCAGAATGCCGACCTTATCGCTGCTGTACTTGACCGATTACGTTTCCCAGCACGGGCTCACTTGGAGAGCGTCCCGGTGGATTCTACTGAGGACATTTTAAATTTGCTTGGTCAAAAGTATAGGAGACGGTATAGCCAGGCATATTTCGAGGAGAAAATTGCTAGTATCTAGCCCGATAAATGCGAAGAACTAGATGATTTCAACCTTCGCCTCATTAAAATTGTTGAGAATGCTAAAACAACGTTGCAACTTCTCCATCCTCAACATCATGAAGTTTTAACCCAACTACTAGAACAAAAAGCTCTCCGTAAACTCATGAAAGTTATACCCTCTGATTACCGAGCCGAATTGAAAGAGCTCGAAGTTGATAAGCTGAAGAGAGCATTAGAGGTATTGAAACCACTAGTAGACGAGGACGGAGAATTTGCAACGCCCATTAAAATTTTACAAAATCCAAATCATAATAACGATCGATGAGTTGAACCACGAGATCGACGATCGGACGAGCGTAAGCCGAGAGAATATGACCGGGAGTACCGCGAGTCGAGGCCCCGTGAAAGATACCATAACGACAGTTTCCGTCGCTACTCGAGCGAACGCTCCGTTCGTTTTAACGATGAGCACCGCGATCGAGAGAAGTATTTCTTCGATGGCCCTTCCGTTCATTCCACCCGAGATAATTCAAGGGAAAGAAATTATCCCTCCGATCGTGGAAACGCCCGTGAAAATTACAGCGGAGCGACGTCCTCCCAAGTGGGAAAGGAACGAGTGAAACATCGATGTGATTGCCCGAAATGCCCCACCAATAGACTGCAAAGCGTAGGCTCGGGCCGAGTCTCTCCGGGCCCTGGAGACTACGCCCGACGGGAGAAGTCGAGCGAGCGCTCCAACGACGCTAAAAGTAGGGACTACTCTTATGATCGCAGACGTACAAGACGTGACGCTACCCCCGACAGAAAATTCGACAATCATAGCGATTCTTTAAACGGGGAAGGCGCTCGTCTTGCGACGGAAAGTACGAGCGAGGCCACGGCCCAGCACTCCGTCTCAATAGCGGAGATTCTCCGCCGTGTGAAAATTTAATTAAACACGTAAAAGGAACTTGTCCGGTTGTAAACCTCCATCATCGCGACCTCCAGCGCGGACAAGCCGAATTCCTGGTCGATACGAGGGGGGAAGCGAGCCTTATCTGGATACGAGCATTACACCCTGATGCCCGAGTAGACGAGACGGAAAAACTATATATTGTCGGTGCAGGACTTCGCATAGTAGAAACGTTCGGGACGATAGAATTACCCATCAAACACCTGAAACATAAATTTCATGTAGTTCTAGACCCGACGGGCGGATATGATGGTATAATCGGCCGAGATTTTCTGGCGCCTTTCGGCTGCACCGTGTCGTTCGAGTCATTTACCATCGCGCTGAAAGATGATGTAAAGTCGGCCACTCCATTTCATATGCGCTTACCACCCTATCGAAATCCTCCAAAATGTCCTGCCACCTGTAGCTCAGGAGATGGAGGTATGGTACATCTAGAATCAGAGTTATTAAAAGGAAACTCCGGGTTATTCTTATTAGATACTGGTGCGGCATTGAACGTTATCTTCTTGGGGGCGACGTCCGCGGAACTGACTCCCTGCGAAACGCGAAACTTGTGTGGGGGGGGGGGGGGAGACGTGCCCGTTATCGCTACGCTCGCCATCAATGTCAACGGCGTTCCGACAGACTTTAACATCGTCGATTCAAAATCGCCGGGAGCGTATATCGGTATTATCAGTAACGATTAATTTGTTCCAACAAAAGCCGAAATCTCCTTTCACTACCAATCAATGACCCTTAGTTCTGACCCTCAGAACCCAATTATTTTTCATCGCGAATTAGATTCGCAGAAACCGATAAATATTCCGCCTCACTCGGAATTAAAAATCCTTGTCGAATCTGATGCCCCGATAACCCGGCGAAGCTATCTACCCACGACAGAAGTCGCCAAAGGGCTGGTGCTGAAGGAAACAGAGGTCGATCCTGAGTCATCGTGGTCTAAGAAAAATATTTTCTGGACAACTATCGCCAATGAGAACGACGAGAAGGTCAACCTTCGTATACCGCCTCAAACTTTACACCCGTTGGCTGTCGTAATGAGTATGGCCGAGTTAGAGGGCATGAAATTATATCCCGATCCTTTCGGAGAACCTGACCTAGAGTTCTCTCTCACGGAAACTCTGGAAGAAACCCAGAAGACCCGGGAACAGTACATCAAGGATGTACTCATCAAACCCTTCGCCGATGCGGAGACCGCACGTCTAATCTCTGACATCATCAAAGATTTTCCTCACCTCTTCACACTTCCAGGGGAACGAAGCGGCGAAATCAAGGATGTGACATGCACGATTACGACGAAGGACGAAACTCCTGTTTACATCAAGCAATACAGGATCCCTGAGAGTCTTAAGGGCGAAGTGAAGAAGCAAACCCAAGCTTTGCTAAGCCAAGGGAAAATCGATCATTCGAAATCAGCTTGGAATGCCCCTATTCTCATGGTACCCAAGAAACCGGACTCCAGAGGAGAAAAGCGGTGGCGGATAACAACAGATCTCAGGGGTGTGAACAAGAAAACCATCGCTGACCGATACCCATTACCCCTAATAAGAACAATTCTAGATAAATTCAAACGATCTAGACATTTCACGACTCTCGACCTCGCCAGTGGTTTCCACCAGATCCGTATGAGCGCTAGAGACCGGGAGAAAACTGCCTTCTCGACTCCCGAAGGACACTTCGAGTATCTGACGATGCCGTTTGGACTGAAGAACGCACCCGCGATCTTCCAGAGAGCTATGGACGCCATGCTGAAACGGCTCATTGGTCAAGGCATCGAGGTCTACTTAGACGATATCATCGTCGATTCAAAACCGAAGGCAAAACACCAGCGCTTATTAAAGATCCTATTCGAGAGATTGGAGAAACATGGTGCCACTTTACAAATAGATAAGTGCCACATGTTCCAGAGAGAAGTGACTTATCTCGGTTTCGTCATCGATGAGCGCGGGATACGCCCAGACCCGAGTAAGGTACACACCATTACTGCCTTCGACACCCCCACAAATAAATCAGAATTACGAAGTTTCCTAGGGATGTGTAATTACTTCCACCGATTCAAGGAATGGTACTCACCCAGGACAAACCCGCTGCAAGAATTACTCAAGNGAACTCAGAGACGAGCCTGAGTCCCCACAGATAAGACTGGCCTCACCTCCGCCTCCACAGTTCGACGATGATACGGATGATGACGACGTCTTTGACTGCCCACCAATATCTAGCGATGTCATCGTCGAGATAGAAAAAGATCCGAGAAGAGATCCTGAATCAGAAGCTCCCGAAACAGATGAACCTCCACTATAACTCGTCGAAAACGAAACGGCACCTCAAAAGCCTAGGTCACCTGCGAATCATACAAACCAAGCTTTCGAACGAACACCCGCCTTCTTAGAGAGTTTCCGAAAGTCCTTCCGAGCCTTGGACGAAAAGAATGCGTCCAAGGGTCTTGACCCGTCTGCATTCATATCCGCAGACGAGGAAGAAGAAGAAGAAGAAGAAGATATAGAGGACGAAGACGACGAAGGAGAAGAGCAGGAAGACGTAGACNAAAGTCCTTCCGAGCCTTGGACGAAAAGAATGCGTCCAAGGGTTTTGACCCGTCTGCATTAATATCCGCAGGAGAGGAAGAAGAAGAGGAAGAAGACGTAGAGGACGAAGACGACGAAGAAGAAGAGCAGGAAGACGTAGAAAGACCAGAGGGAGAACTCGAGGGAGATCCGAGTATCGGAACAAGAGCTAAAATAAGAGACAAAAAGATAGCAAAACTACTGCGAAGCATGGAAAACCTGCAGGCAAGTCTAAACAGACACTCGAAGCCCCAACCGTCAACGCTTCCTCCAGTTGCGCCAGGGCCGGTCGATGAATCGTCTGAAACAGAGGCACAATATCCCCCTCGAAAATCGCCAACTCCAGCAGGGTCAAGCACGAGTAGGCCTCCAATCCATTCCATCATTCGGAAGCCCAGGCGAGTATCATTCCTCCCAACGCCCAAGCCAGGCGAGATACCCATGGCCAAATCCAGCCCATTCATCGAAGTTACAACCAAACCCAGGGCTAAGGAAGCGGTGAAAAGGCTACAATTTTCTCTCGCGCCTATCTCCTCACATTCCGAAGAGGCGGAAATAACCGCACCAACGCTTACAATGGCCTCAGCTCCACAGCACACCACTGGTAAGGGAATCTATCTCCAGCTCACGTCGAGTGACAGAGAACCTCTGGAAGAAGAATACGACGAAGCCACAGGGGGGGATGATAACCTGACCCCCTTACCTACCGCCATGTTACAACCGGATCTGGTAGAGACAGACGATGGTCTCACTTTTAGACGCGCTCATCTCGTACATTTTCTGGCCACCGATTGCGAAATTAACAGCCCCGTCGGAAAACTCTTACAATCGGTCCATCTTGTAGACGTTCATGAACTAAAGCGTTATGAACCCGTCATCGGCGACGTGCTAGTTACACCCGCCGANGTATAACCCCGTTGATATGCCGGCGACCGACGAAGAAGTTGCCAAGTTTTCCACTATGCCTGGGCGTTTCACAGCGCCACTGCCTCCCAGACCCAGATCTAACACTGTATCCGAGAGTATACCGGCCATGAGAGACCAACCAGCAAAACGAGGAAGGGGCAGACCGAGAAAAGACAGCACTTCTAATCCAACGGGAAAGTCGACTTCTTCAAAACCGTCCAGTCAGAAAAAGGCGACACAGAAGCCTATCGTCCCCTCACCCCGAGATACGATNTCGTGAAGAATCACCATACGCAAAGGCCTTATATCAATGACGTACTACTAGGACTGACTCATCTTCGCGACGCCTTATCACACTATCGCATGAATTCAGAATATCAACTTCTGGTGACGAGACTAACCGACTCGACATATGACCTTTACTCGAGCNGTGCCAACACTGTCTCAGGAGTCACAAGGCCAACGTATACCGAACCGGCTAATTTTACGGAACAGGAGCTGGAGGGCACAGCGATGACTTCTAGCGAACTCAGAGACGAGCCTGAGTCCCCACAGATAAGACTGGCCTCACCTCCGCCTCCACAGTTCGACGATGATACGGATGANAAACATTCGAAACTTATCCGGTACGAATATTGTTGTGTCACGGGAAAATCGAAAACCCTAGCGAGGAAATGCGACCGCAGATCATCCGCGAAGCCCATAATAGTTTAGTCGGAGGGCATAAAGGCGTCGTTAAAACCTGTCGTAGGATACGGGAACGATTTTACTGGCCAGGCATCGCCCAAGAGGTCACGGAATATATCCGCCATTGCCAAACGTGTTTCGAACAAAAGCTTTCGCGATTGAAGACTCGCCAACCGATGGTAATTACTAACACGCCGTTAGAAGCATTCGAGAGAGTCGCCATCGATACCGTCGGACCCCTCTTGCGTACGCCCCGCGGCAATCAGCATATACTCACTATCCAAGACAATCTCACTAAATATTGTCTGGCCACCGCTATCCCCAATTTGCGTACCGAAACTATATCGGAAGCTCTAGCGTGCAGTCTTTATGCAGTGCACGGTTCACCGAAAACTTTACTGTCTGACCGAGGAACTAGCTTCACTAGTAAATTGTTTGCACAGATATCCGAAATATTCAACGTGAAACACGTCACAACGTCGGGTTACAGGCCTCAGACGAACGGAAGCCTGGAGCGCAGTCATCACACCCTCGTCGAATATCTACGAACAGTATTGGAAGAAATGGAAGACTGGGACTTGGTTCTCCCATTCGCCATGTTCTCCTACAATACGTCGGTAGACTCTGCAACCAATTTCTCTCCCTTCGAACTGGTTTTTGGTCGAAAAGCTCGATCACCATCAGAATTCCCGGACGAAAGGACAATCGAGACATATAGTGATTACATAATTGATCTCGTGTCAAAATTAGATAAAGTACAGATTGCCGCCGCCGAAAATCTCATCAATGCGAAGCAATGTTCTAAGAGGTTATATGATAGTAGCGCGAATCCAGTCGATTTCAAGGTGGGTCAAAGCGTCGACTATCTGATAGAGCTACACAAAAATAAACTAGATGAACATTACAAAACAAATTTTGAAATAATAGACATTACCGAGAACGGTAATCTCATATTGGAAGATGCTGAGGGCGAACAATTTATGAGGCATCCGAACAAGGTTAAGTTAGCTCCTGAATAGATGAAATTATTCTCATAGGCTAACCTCTCAGAAAATTTCTCCAAATTCTGAATAGCCAGTTATCAGAATAATTTGACCAATGTGCTCACTCTTATCTTTATTTTAAATAAACTATGTAATTAAATAATACTATTAGCATATATTGTCACAAAGGATCGTGACGGGTGGCCATCTATTCGTCGCTCTGCTCGGAGTTATATGGCTTTGTCAACCAACATGGGAGTGGCAAGATCATCGTTCTGAAGATACGTCACGCGAAGATCGGGCGGCCTACAGCATCCAATATTTGAATCATAACCCCGGCATCTATTACGAACCTCTGCAAGACCTCCAATTGATACGTACAGAGTGGCAGATAATTACCACTATCGACTTGGGGATTATGCATAAACATTATTATAGAGGTATTGAATCAAGGAGAGTGTTCCAGGCTATTGAGGTTGAATACCATCAAGTCGATGAACTTGGAAATCATCCAGCTCAATAGTCACCTCAAAGACCTTTTTCTATGTCCACACACAAAACCGATACGTATGCGTGCCCCGCGTGTACCGCCATTCGTTTTCGTAGGGAGTCTCCATCGAAGCCTCTTTGGTCTGATGGACTACAATGATTATCAACACATTACCAAAGAGATAGACCGCCTGTACCAATCCCAGAAGGAAGTCACCGAAATCGTGAATAACTCCACCCATATATTAAGATCGAAGATAGAGAACATCAACACCTATCTCAATCAAACTAATCAAAATTTCTTCACTCTAAAGCTGGCAGCAGAAAATCTACAAACTCTGTTCAACAAAGAAGATCACGAAATAAGGAAGCTGGAATACATCTCCCACCTGACCCAGGCTGGTGTTGAGGCTGAGTCATCTCTACGGAGAGTATTAGAAGCCTATTGAGATTGCTATTGAGATTGATAAAAGTAAGAACGTTGGTATCACAACACTTATGAAAAATTTGATATCACAAACTCCAAGTCAAGCTGCTTTAATGGAAAATGCTGGTTGGACACTCAAAGATTATGAATCTATGATCATTGATGATGATGGTTATTTTGATATTTCCATTCCATTGAGTATGGTATTGGGGTTCGCTGAAGACTATGGACGAATCATCGTCAACGCTAAGCATGAGTTAGTCCTCACAAGAGGAAATACTGATGTGAATGCAATTATCCAGCAACCAGCGGCGGGAGTGGCAGCTGAAACATTCAAACTCTCTCTCGATAGGATAGAGTGGATGATTCCCTATATCAAAGTAGCTGATTCTAGGAAAATCAATTTGTTGAATTACATCTCTAAGGATGCACCTATTCCGATCAGTTTTCGAACTTGGGAATTATATGAGTACCCACTTTTACCAGGTACCTCTAAACATGTCTGGGTGGTGAAATGTTCAACACAACTGGAGAAACCTCGATATGTCATTGTGGGATTTCAAACTAACCGCAAAAATCAAGCTAATAAAAATGCTTGCCGTTTCGATCATTGCAATATTCGTGATATTAAGCTCTTTCTCAATTCACAAAGTTATCCCTATGGTAATTTGAATCTTGATATCCCTCATAATCAATACGCATTGCTTTATGATATGTACACTAGTTTCCAGAATTCTTACTACGGTAAACAGGCTGAGCCGCTTTCAAGTCGAGCCGATTTCCTAATATATGCCCCACTCATTGTTATTGGTTGTTTAAAGCAGAATGAATATCTCAAATCTGGACCGGTAGATATTCGTCTTGAGTTCGAATCAGCTAATAATTTTCCGGCACAAACGGCAGCCTATTGTTTAATTTTGCATGATCGTATAATTGAGTATAATCCAATTAGTGGAGGTGTGAAAAAATTAATTTAGACATACAATAATTATTGGTACCAATTTATTTTATAATATAAAAATTATCAATAAAGGACAAAAAAATATTTATGCGTATGATTATTTATAGAGAATCTTTTTTTGTTTCTTAAACTTTCTCCATTGACGTAGTTGATGCAGCTGGCGGTGTCGTCTTTGTCCATTTCTTCCTCGCCTATACTCATCACGAGTCCGTTTCTCGGTAGAAGAGAGTTTATCACTATCGTTGATATTGGATGATATACTAGGTTCGTTTTCTTCTTGATTTGAGTAACTGATTTCAATCCTTTCTTCAACTCTCAATTGTCTATGACGTTGAACAAGTTTGAAATTTCGTTGTAAATTGAGAAAATCTTGGAGGAAGTCCCACGCCGTTTGTGGTGGGTAATCACCATAATAATTAATGACGATTTCATCATATAGAGAAACATAAGGTGGAATAGTACATAACAATTTAACTTCGTCTGGGCTCAAGTGGTGTTCACTTTCCGAAGCAGATCGATGATTCTTTATAAGGTCTAAATTTCCTTGTAAGTCGAGAAAAGCTTGCAAACAATCCCAAGCTTTCTGTGGTGGATTCTCACCATAATGTCTGATAACAACTTCATCGTAACTAACCAAAAATGGTGGGAGTGAGCACAGAAATTTCACTTCGTCTGGACTCAATTGATTCATGATGATGACTAACAGCTCTCCGCGAAGAATACTTCATATAAACTGCTGGAGAAAATTGATTCTACACTGGTTTTTCTAAGCTAGCCTCGAACATTCTAGAAGTTCAACAATTAACGAAATTTAAATAATTTTTTTATTGTGGTGCGAGGGGAGCGGGAGGCGAGTGGAACTGGGCGAGAAGACATTTTAAAAACGTTTTCAGAATATTCTAGAACCTTATATGATACTCCAATCAAACGTTTGCTGTACCCCCTCCCGCACTCTTCTCCTCTACCCCTTTCCACAAAAATATTCTAGAACTTTAACAAACGTATCATCAACGTTTTTACCCTCAACCCCTACCCCGCAGCCCCTATCCGCTCACCATCGAATTTTCTAGATCTTTTCCACCCCCGCAGAACCTTCTCGAACGCGGCTCTGGACCTGATGACTCATTTCTCAAGGACCCCTACTCCTCAGCCCCTACCCCTCATCCCCTGCCCCTCACCCCACTCCTCCGCCACCTTCTAGAACCTTCTACCTCACCCCCTACCGCAACCCCTCCCTCCCTCCGCAGAACCTTCTCGAACACGGCTCTGGACCTGATGACTCATTTCTCAAGGTCAAAGTGGTCCAGAACCGCTATTGCTATACTACTTTTAAGGAATGAAACCAATGCTGTTCGATGGAGAATTAAATTCCCCATCCTTCAACCCCCGTTTNGTTTCTTATAGCGCCGTGACTTTCGTCGCAATATTAATTTTTTTATTGCAGAGATTAAGGGATGAAACGGGGGTTGATGGATGGGGAATTTAATTCTCCATTGAACAGTCTTTGTTTCATCCCTTAATATTAATTAGTCGGCGAATAAATCAACTGAAAAACATAAAGTAAACATTGAGTACAAGGAGGACAAAAATCCTCCTCCGAACCTGTCCCTGTCACAGCGGGACTGCTACTGCCGAGTTACTCACGCACCCGACTTACATTTACCGACAATTCGACCGGAACGCTGCCTTTCCCGTGGGGTACCAACTAATTTTTTTGGAGTCAGTCAAACCCCCCGATCCGGGCCTCTACTCAGGTCTATCCTCTTTGGCTAGGCCAACTGCATGTGCAGGTAACTCGGCAGTATATAGCTGTGCCGCTGTCACAGGGATAGTTTCGGAGGGGAATTTATGCTCTCCTCGTCTTCAACATGTTCTTAATGTTTTTCAGGTGATTCATTTGCTGGCTAATTAATATTAAGGAATGAAACCCAGACGGTGTGATGGAGAATTAAATTCCCCATCAATCGATCCCCGGTGCATCCCTTAATCTCTGTAACAAAAAAATACAAACTACGACAAAAGTCATGGGCCAGTGAGAAACATGATTTTCTTCTCGGCGCACAGTGACTTTTCACCATTCGCCCGCGAATTAAAAATTCACTTCTCCCCTCCTAATTGAGATTAAGGGACGAAAAAATGACAGTTCGACGGAGAATTAAATTCTCCATTAATTAACCTTCTTTTATTCCTTAATCTCTGTAACAAAAAACTAAAAACTGCCATGAAAGTCGTGGCCACATAAACATTATAAATTCAAGTCAATTGGAATTTCTTTGAAGTTTCAGGGAAATTTGCAGTTTTATGATAGTTTTCTCCTTAAATCTCCTGACAGTGAATGAGTGTCATAGATCTTCAATTTGTCCTCAACAGTATACACAACTTGGAAATTTTTATCAAGTGACGGTTCCCCTGAAATTTAAGGGCATTTCATAATCAAAAACTCACAATTCAATTAAAAAATCAATGAAAACTGCAATTTATAGTTCAATTATTCCCTGAAAATGGTGAGAAATCTGTAACATTCCGGAAAATGCATTTTTGAATTTTTAATCAATTGAAAATTCATAATTTGGTACTGAATATTCATTTTTGATTGAATCCCCGTGAATTTCATAATTAAAAAATTCCAACTTAATTAAACAATCAGTGAAAATTATGATTTACAGTTGAATTATTCCACAAAAAAGACTAGAAATCGGGAAAATTCTGGTAAAAATCTTCTAGAATTTTGAACTGATTATTCATATTTTGCTTGCAAATCCACGTGAAACGAAAAATTTCCGTCTCCCGGCAATTGAAAAATGCATACTTTCTAAAATTTCATTCATTCCGCACAGAACTGCTAAATTATCCACAAAAATTTCAATTATTTTGAAACAGACTGATGCTGAAAGATCGATCTAATCAGAAAACGGAATAATTTTTCCATATCCCGTACATTTTCATTCTTCTGCGCATAGGCTGGATTCAATTAATTTATTCATTCGCCGGTTATAAATATGAAAAAAAAGTCAAAAGCAACGACATTCCCTCATCCTCCTCTATTTATAGGGACACGTGCGATGATTTGCAGCTGGGAAGTATGAAAAAATTGGAGTACATTGAATGTATTTTCCGTTTGACGCGAGCTCAATTACAACATGTTGAGTAAATATGTGAGCTTCGATTGGTTTCGAGGTTTTTTTAGCATTTTTTAAATGCCTCACTGCACGGAAAATATTGAGTTATTGATGTTTATTTAATCATCAAATGCCACTCCAGACGTGTCTCGACGGTGATTTCCAATCGAAACTGTTCCGCTCTGGTAATAATAATGTTTTTTATTCCGCGGATATTAAATTTGCGAGTAAAAATCGTAAAAGTCAGTGGGTAAATATTGGTAATGAAATCGTATTGAATCAGATAATATCCCGTGATTTGTAGATACCGAAATCGAAACATGTTTTTTTTTAAATTCAAACAACGATATTACGAATGTTAAACTGAATCGCTGAGTATCCAAAAACAAATTCAATGGGTGGTTTATCGGAATTGTAATCGGGCCCGGGGAAAAAAGGAATCCTTATCGATATACTATGAGATATCAACTCCATTTACTGGGTCACGTAGTAGATACTTCATTGGAACTCCCCTGATTTGTTGGCGAAATGCGTATCAAAGGATTTATTGGGATCCAGGGGGAATTTCTAAATAACGAACAGTTCAGACTGTCACCGAAATTTTTGTTGGGGTATTTTGTGGAGGAAGAAAAATCTGCGGTTTTTCCTGTGGATCGCGGGAAAATACTCTTTTATTTGTCTTCGATAATGCAGTGTTAGAAAAAAATTGAAATTCCGTGCATAGAATAAAATTTAAAGGGGAAAAATTATGAAATTTCAGATTTCAGTGACAAGTCAGGGAAAGTCTTAATTTTTGAACGGCATTGAGATGAGAATTTTTCGATCTTTTCTAATTTCAAATTAAATCATGAATATTCAGGACTGAATTATGATGAATTCCCAACTAATTGAAATTTTTTTTCTGATTTCTATTAATTTTCAGGGAATAATTGAACTGGAATTTAGTTCTCATTGATTTTTCCATGAAATTGTGAATTTTCAATGACGGAATTCCTTGAAATTTCAGTAGAACTAAAGGGCGCAAAAATTACCAATAAATAAGTAAAATTCAGTGAAATATTTTGCTAAATTCTTAATTAATTAAAAATTCGCGGTAATTTGGTATTAAACATTCATGTTTTGGCTAGAAATTCCAGTAAATTGTGGATTTTTGTTTTTTTTTATACTAAAGAATTTGGAATTCTGAAAATTACCGAATTTTCACTGAGAAAAAAATTTACTTTTGCCAAAAAATTATTTTCGTGGGAGAAGAATTGATTTTTTTAGGAGCGTATTTCAATTATGTTGAGTTATTAAATGATAATGCTATGCATGACCTTGAATGAACTCCATTGACAATTATTACCACATTAAATAAAATAAATAGTAATAAAAAAATTAAATAGGAATAATCATAAATATACAATAATTAAAAATGATAATAATTACGAATTATTAACATTATTAATAATTAGAATTATTACAAATTATTTTACGAATGAAAATTTCAAATTTGAAAAAATTGAAAAATAATGGAAGCTCTTCATTCAAGGGTATATATGCAGCATAATCATCTCATAATTCAACATAATGGTAATATTTAGAGATGGACATGGACCTCCTGGAGAAATACGCTGCTAAATAACAAAATTTTCTCCCAAGTAAATAATTTCGCAAAAGTGATTTTAGCAAAAGTAATTTTTTCTCCAGTGCAGTTCCACCAACATTTCAAGAAAATGCGTCTGAAATCTGAGGCGATTTCCGCATGAATTTAGCGTGGAAAATTATTTTTAACTAACTCCATTCATGTGAACCATTACCAACTCGTTTTACCACGATTCTTGTCATACTCTGAATATCCCCCGTCTCTTTCTCATTGCGTCAATGTGGCTCTACAATCATTGTGACTCTACAATGATATGAAACAATTTGTAATTCAATTATTTTTTATATTTTTTGAAAAATTCTCATCTATCCATTCCTTTTTTTTTAGATACGATAAAAAGTTGGGACCTGCAGGGGAGATGTACAAGAACAATTTTTTGAGTTGGGTTCGTTACTCTTCCAGTGGCCCAAATGAGAATTTTTTAAGAGGTCTCTGCGATGCACACTATAAAAAGAAGGTCCAATATATAGTAACGGTGAAATTGGCAGAGGACGGGTCTATCGAAGGGTCATCATGTGATTGTGCTAGTGGTGCTGGGGGTGAAGCACACTGCAAGCATGTGATCGTCTTATTACTGGCTTCAGAACAGATTGCCAGGCAGGGAATATGTTTTACTAAAAAAACATGTACACAAAAGCTACAGACATTCCATCGCCCTAAAAAGAATTACACAGTAACTCCTCTGAAAGCAAATGTACTTAAAGAGGCAGCTGAGAAGAATCTTCGATTCGATCCACGTCCCACACAATTTCGTAACACATGCAAGGTCAATGAGAGAGTAAAAAACTTGTCTATTGCATTTGCCAAATCTACGATGCCATGTAAGCAATTAACCACCCCAGCGAATCCTAATGCTATCAACCAAGATCATGATTATAGTAAATTGGGACGAAAAGAAGCATTTTTGAGAGCCATCGGAGTTCTGGATGTAAGTCAGGAGTACGTGGAACGGATATACGAACAGACAGTACTGAGAAGAAAAGTACAAATGCATGTTAATGGTTGGGGGAAGGGGAGTTTCTTACCCCGGGAAAAAACTTTTGTTTTTTAGGAAAACATTTTTTAAGTACTATTTGTAGGTAACATTTGTCTCGGACCATTCAAATTTGGGGATTTCATTTTTGTAACCGAAAATTCATCTTGAAAAAAATTCCCAAGATATTCATTTTTCAAATATTTTTTTTTCAACATGATCACCAATTTCCGCTCCTCACTATGAGAAATGGAAGAGAAAATACATTTTGAAATTGATTCGTTTATTAAAATTGCTATTGATATCTAAAGAAAAAAAAATTCTTGTTCAAATATTGCTCACTCTATGTTTAATGGTCCTCATGCATCTACCAAGTCTTTCATCTCAGTAATTTCAGGAATTCCCGACTTGTAATTGATGAGCATACGAATTTATACGTTCGGGATTTTTTTCCAGTGGAACTTTCGGTTTAAAAACATTGAAAAATCTAATTTTGAGCGCTCGGAGACAATTTTGACCTACAGAATCGGATTCCAGAGAAAAAAAATTGACAAGAATGGTACTGTGGTGACTGTGTCTCCACTACATCTCTGTCATTCAGACACGCACACACATACACACACTCAATTTTCCTCTTTAGACATTGGGCCAATTCCCCAATTTTTCCTGTCGAGACATTGGGCCAATTCCCACATTAAAAATCCATTTCCGTATCACAAACCTCATGACCCGTTTATTACTATGTGACGTCCGATGAAAAATAATAATAATTAGTTTTATTTTTAAATGAATTAAATATCATCTGGCAATCACCAGATGTTTCTCCTATCTTCAACAAATAATTTTTCTCTCGGACTTGTATATTTTTCCCACAGTCCAAAAATACAGCTGCACAAAACTAATTATCTTCAGTACACAATTTTCAGTTCACATCCTGGGAAAAATAAATAGAATAATTTCAGTTTCAAAAATATACGCCGACTAATTCTTTTCGGGTATTTATCCTTAGCGATATTTTCTCATAGTTTTACGATATACAGCCGTCTACATGTCGCCGGTCAAAGTTTAGAGGGTTTAGTTCAAACTTCCAAATCCTTAGCTATTATCGACATGAGGTTTTTCTCATGATAAGAAAGATAAACAGGAAGTTTCAGCGGCCAAAGAACACGTGTTCGTTCGGTCGTTAGGAATGCATTTTTATAAACATTTTCTTTTCAATTTTAAATTAATTCTTTTCGTCTCTTTAAATAATTGTAGCGAAATATGTTAAGTTAAAATTCACTTGACATTTGAGTTAATTGAGAATAATTATTTTTAGTAAATTTTGAATAAAGTCTTTCTCATTAAAAAGAGAATTATTTTTAATTACCAGTTTTGATAAAATCAAATGTTTTAATTTCTCAATTCTCTCAAATATCGTTCATTCAAACTATTTCTTTTTCGAAACATCTTATTCACGTTTAATGTGAATATTTGATTTTCCAAAATTCTCAATTGAGAGAATTTTGTATTGTCAAATAATAATTATTCAATAAGATTAATTGAACTTTTTCAAACGTTTGAAAACTTTAAGTAAATAATGTTATAGATTTAAATTAGAATAATTTTAATTAATTCAATTAATGACGAGATCGTGGAGGGACAATATGGGACTCCTGAAACGATTCTCATTGGTTAGTTGGGGTTGGAAAAGTCCGCCCACACCTCAACGTAATTTTCCAGTGCTAATGTGGAAGAGGGTGGAGTACCTCTGAAACATTGGGACTCATGTGTGTGGAGAGGGAAAACTCCGGGCCAAGGCCAAACGTAATTGGTCCCTTGAGTCTTCCCTCCAAATGAGTGCAAGGGCACACCCTTAGTGTAGTTGATAAAACTATCTGCACTTCGGGGTGTCTAGTTAGTTCCTTTACAATTCCCAAAGTGGAATTTTAATATCGACCCATTGGGCGATTTCTTTGAAGAATCTTTGATTCTTTTGTCCAGAATCTTGTATGATTCTTTTATAAGTCTTTTGGACTTTTATTCATTTAAAATTAAAATTTTGTTTTAAAGTGTTTTTTTTGAATTATACTTTTAGTTTTGCTTAAATTTGTTTAATTGTAAAATCAGTTTGTGTGAAGAAGCAAGTTGTTAGAGTGGATTTAGTGTGTGTGGCATTTTAACCAATTTGGATTAGCAGTGTTTGCAGTTACTGTAAGTTCTTAAAAAAAAATGTAATTTCCATCAAATTTTGAACTCATTTCTAAAATACAGATTCGTAAGAATCATTTTAGTAAAAACTAAATTCTTTTCATTTTTAAAACCTTTTCTCTTCCTTGAAAATATTCCTTTGTTTATTTATTCTTGGCGGTGAGTGAATAGTTTTTTTTTTCTCTTCCTTTTTAATTAATAATTTTTCAAGTTTACCGGGAATTTCTAGTAGTCAATAATTTTCTTTTCTCTTTGATTCGATTCATCATCAGGGATTCAGTTTATGTCAGGGTTAAATTCAATTTTTATAATTTCTTTACCTAACTTTGACATAACAGCCATAATCCTCCATGCGTCCTAATCCCTCATCATCACCTGGCGTCCATAATCCCTCGTCCGCCTGACTGGCGCCCGTGACGTCACGACGGAAATTTCCCCGCCGGGACCCCCGAGCCAATCACAGCTCACCGGCGGGAACTTACAGCGCCGAACCAATCGGAAGCCAGGATTTTACTCATCCCTTCTCCAAATTTTCCATCAATCACATCCTTGCACTCTCCTTAAATACCGCACACTTTCCACACTCATAATCTGTCAATCATTCACTCGACATTCACTCATCGCTCAACCACTGGACAACACATCAACAGAGAGGACAAGTCTTCTTACGACTAACTCTCCACTCTTGTAAATATTAACGTTTAAAAACTCAAATATATTTCGCTCAACGTTGGATCTCTGGAGTTGTCATTTAATAACCTGCTCACCTCCACAGTACTTTAAAAAATATCTCAAATGTCTCTACTACTACCGCTAATTCCTCTTCTTTTAGTCCTTGAAAAAATTCTCCCTCAAAAAACAGAAAAGTTGGTTCTCGGGATGAGCCGTCTCTCAACAGTCAGTCGTTATCAATATTTGTAATTTGTCTGTTCATTGATGAACGAAGCCAAAGGTTTTATTGAAAGTTAGCTGAGCTGCTCTTCATGTTTATATTGTGTCAGTTGCTATTTAAAAAATACTTGAAGGAAAATAATTTATTTCAATAAATGTTACATGTCAATTTCATATTTAGGCTTCCTCATTAATAATTCCTTCCCTAAAATTACATAACATGAAGCAAATTGAAGTTATTTCAGTACCGAGGTGCGCATAGTACGATTTTAATTCTGATTTCATAATTTTATGTTTTTGATAAACCAATGACACGTTCGATGTGAACTCGTTTACTTGCTAATTTTCCATCTCTCACAACAACCAGTCCAGTTAATTGCGATTTTCCTTTCAAAAACGCCGGAATATTCACTAAAATTCCATTCGGAGCGAAAAGATCTTGAACTGTAAATCCACGATCTGCAATCACGGAATCTCCTGAATCTCACTTTTGTGTCAGATTATTCCTTTCAACTATTGCTCTATCACTTACTGACCCAACATAAGCTGGTGAACAGTAACTGATTAATCCTGCCGGTGACGCTCCAACGACTATTTTCAAGGTATTGCGCTTCTTATAGGTGCTGAACGTAGCATGTTAGAATATTGGATTGGTTGGCTTGGCTATAGGTATCTCAGTGCCATCAAGAATCACACGAGTTGATGGATACGCATTTCTAAAACCTTCAGGCATGTAGTATTGCACCAATTCCTTCGATGGCCACACATTCAGTTCGCCCCACTCCAATGCCATAAAATTTATCCATGTGACTACCACGTTAGCTACAGTCTTTTTACTCACATCGAACAGAAGGGATATCCCCATATCAGGCATTGCTGTCCTTAATTTTATTAGCGTCATGAAAAATTGATTCTCAACACGCAGATTGGAGACATCGTTATATCGATACTGGAATTTATGAACTGCTGGGCCCAATGTATCAAAAACAAACATGAATTTCTCAAATGACTTAAGACCTGTATAATATGCAATCGCTTTTGGATGATTTTCGCATTTGAAACATGAAAATAAGTTCACCATTGTCTGCGTACTTATTGAAACTGTCTTCTGCATCGGCCCCTTTTTCTGACATTTATTTTGTAGATTTATCCTGGTAGAGCACGTCTGAACGATCCCTTCACTCATAGATTTATTCTCTATTTTCAACGGGAGAGGATCCAACTCGATTTCCAAACCAATATGGTCAATAATTTCACTGAATTTATTGGGATCATCTGATAATGCATAATTACAAACGAAATCCGAAAGATCTTTATGAGTCAACTGAGTTTTTCTTCTTTTCGAGTCTTCAAATATTTTCAAGTTCTTCTTTTTCACCTCAGAGGATTTTGAAGTTCGTAGATAAAGTTTTTTCTTCCATGGGAAAATAGAAGGTACAGCTTCCTTCACCAGTGTTCGTCTCGTTAATAATTGACCTTTAAAAAGAGTAAGATCGAATTATTCATCTAGGTTGCTAACGTTCAATATATCTTGAATTAATTTTCCATCCTAGAAGGGTCAAAATTTCTGATAGATATCTGTGTCGAAGCCTTCAGAAGCATAATCACTTTGCTCGAAATGAGAGCTGCACACGCGGGATGCAGAGGTTATACGGAATGATTTCTCTCGTTTAATAGCTACCAGCCATTTTTTACACATTTCTGCATCCCTTGGAAACTTATGCCCACCCATATTTTTACACCCAAACACAGAACACGTCGGCATATTGCTCTACTGATTTAGAAATAGATGTTGAAAATGTAGGCTCCAAAATATCGCATGTCAACACATGCAGTATCTGAACTCTGCGCCAGTTTTCATGGTCGTGTGGCCCCCTCGCCCCTCTATTTATCCACGCAGCTGTTATGTCCTATCAATGTTACTAGGAGGACAGTGGCGCCTTTTTGAAATAACGAGCGCCAAACTTCGAAATGTGGATCCGTTAGCCGCTAAACCTCTGATGAGGACTCCATCGATGTTGACTCGTTCATTTTTGGATAAATGGGTTGAAGGTTTATTCCAGCATAAATCAAAAACACCAGTGCTTAGGAGAGCACATTAACACTATTTATTTCAAACTTCTGATTTAAACTTGAAAACTTTGGTAGAGAAATTCACTTGATAAAACTTTTATGGAAAACTTTAAGAAAAACTAATCGAAGAGAGAAGCTGGAAAAGTTGTCGGAACCATAGCCACGATGGGACTGACTCTATCTTAAACTAAAAATCTAAGGGTTGGGTCCATACACCCCCACTAGACCAAAAGTTGCGCGTGCAGTTGGCCCGGAAGAAAGGGAAGAGGGGTAACCACTGATCTCTATATAACTGGATAGCTGATCCCTATGCTCCCACCACTCTCAAAGTGAGGCGAATTGAAGTGTCAGCCAGCGCTGCCGTATAGTAGCTCAGGTACTAAAGATGACGTCAGTGCGCATGCGCGCCGCAGTGGGGGCCACGTGCTCGGAAAATTGCCGTGGAAACATTCTCCGTCCCAAATTGTAAATAATAATTGAAAAAGGTAAAATTAGTATAGTATACTCAATCAATAAATTCCGATCAGTCTAGGTGTATTATAGTTTAATAAATACAAAAAAATTTCGAACGAATAAATTCAGTTGAATATTTATTTTGAGTTTCCCAATTTCCTGAATACATTAATTTCCTTAAAGTAGCTCATCAGTAGGCTACAAGTTCATACTGACCACACTATAGATGTCGAGATTTTCAATTATTAAATTTTTCCATTAAATTACGTGAGAAAATTTATAAAAAATTCATACACAATCAGCATCATTCAAATTACATTTTTCAACATATTATTTTCTTTTCAAACATCTCCGTTTTATAAATAAATAATGGATATTGTTTAAAAAACGGTCATTTATGTTGTATCATGTGTCAAAAAATTTCTTGATTTTTTTTCATATTTTGAGTCAAAAATTCCGATTTCAATCTTGCTCTACAACAAAGTTATGGACTTTGACATAAGACAGTAGGATACATCCTGATTTTTCAAAATTGATTTTTTGAAAAAACTAAAGCGTCAATTAAATCTAGCAAAAAATGACGATTAAAAAAATCTAATAACATTCTTTGGCGATTCTTTGTAGTTTTTAAAAATTCAATTTTTTCAATTATTAACGATTATACAATTCATTAATAATACAATATTAATAACAATTGTACTAATTTCGACATTCCTCCATGCTTCGGCTTCCTTTCGCGTTTATAAACAATGTCAGTTTTCACTGATTATTAACAAAAGTTCGTCTGTTATTCTGGATGTCCTACACGGTAAAATATCCTATAATATTTACCAATGCTCTCGGTAAATTTACCACTGCCCCACTACCTGCAGCTGACATGGACATGCGCACTAGAGAGAATCTTAGTTCGCTGACTACTATCCGGAGGCGCTGCGTACCTCTCTAATAAACTCACTGGCTGCCATAGGGATCGGCTATCCAGTTATATAGAGATCAGTGGGGGTAACTTGAAAAGAAATCGGAAAGCGAAAGAGGGAAAAAGGGGAGCGTGTGACGTCAACAGTTTTCCCTCTTGAGGGGTCTCAGGCCCTTTAGCTCCGCGATACAATGAACAAAGGAGAACTCAACATTCAACACGTGTGGAACACGTGAATCAGAGAAACTTTCTAAATATCTCAGAACCGAGATTTAACAATTTTACGACCGTGACCGTCGAGTTTATTTTCTCTCTAAATTTCAGAACTTCAAGAAAAGTATTGTTGTAAGGAATTTTGGAGAGCTATAAATTTACGAAGTAAACTCAAGTACTTGACATTTATTATTTCCGGCAACGGTTTTTTTCACGCCTGCGAAGTTGTTTTTCGTCCCCTGTTCATTGTCCTTTCATTCTCGAATTTTCTCAGTATTTAAAGATTTTACGTTACTTAATTAATTTTCAATATTAATTTGAATATCGCGGACAAAGATGGCTGATCAATGCTACCAACCATGAAAATCAGCGTCAAGACATCACACCACTTCGCCTAGGGACTTAACCGTCAGGCCTCAGCAGCGCCAGCGGTGTAAGCAGGACTTAGTACCCCGGCCTGAGTTCGACTGACGGTCGATAAAACAGTATTCTTGCCACTCGTGCCCATGTGCACACGCCCCAGCTTTGGCAAAGTCTTTTTGTATTAATTATTCTACTTACCTTAAGTGTGTTAAATAAATATTCAGTTGACAGTATCCCGCAATCTTTATTCTACGGAAATACCCTCACTTTTCCTACAAAATTGGTGACCCCGATGTGATTCCGCCGGATATTGTCACTAACCTCTAAACTGCACATGCAGCGTCTCATTATGTCGCTTCCTAGGACACCTGCAAATATCAATCGCACAATGCCCGTGCTGAGTCCTCAGCCTGACAGCAGCAGACAGCAGTTCAACCTGTCATTGATCGAGCTGGAGGATTTCACAACGAGCCTCACCTCCAACGACAACACGAGGACACAAACCAACGCAAATCCCCAGGTTCTGGCCCACGACAACGTCAACAACAACATCCGGCCTCTTCCAACCTCGGTCAGTACACTTTCAACTCACCCATGCAAACTTACAGAGTTCATTAGAACAAATCCACGTGCATGGTTCAGCCAAGTAGAGTCTGCATTCAACATCTACAACGTCACCACACAAGCAGAGAAATATCATGTTGTCATCAATCATCTTGAAGCTGACGTTTTTAATGAGATTTCAGACATTTTACTAGACCGTCCCGTCGAAAACCAGCATGGTTATCTCAAGGAGGAGACCCAGAACCGCTTCACTGACTCAGCAGACAAACAGCTCGAAAAGGCATTGTCTCAGCTGACTCTTGGTGATCAAAAGCCTTCCCAGCTCCTTCGCAAAATGAGAGCCTTAGCAGCAGGACGAGCCTCTGAGGACTTTCTACGGGTCAGATGGCTTTCCCTCCTGCCCCTCGACGTTCAGAATATTCTCAAGGCCACCAGGTTCACAACTTTGAGCGACCTCACCCCCGTCGCAGACGAGCTCATGGAAGTCTCCTCGACAGCATCGGTGATGGCCGCATGCTCTCACGCAAGGTTCGCTGTGCAAAAAAGCTCAGATCCAGTGACCACTGAACTCGCAGAGCTCAGACAGGCAATGACACAACTCATTAACCTCAACTGGATCGTGGCAGAGTCCCTCGAGAGACTGCACATATCTTCAAGATCCAGGTCCAGGTCTCGAGCCCCTTCAATGTCACGCTCTTCGTCGCCACCGCCTCAAGGTATGTGCTTCTACCACGCGAGGTTTGGATCCAAGGCACGTCGCTGCTTGCAACCATGCAACCAGCCTCCGCCTCTCCCAACACCTCCTCGGCGGTGGGCGACAGCGACTTCAACAACAACGACCACGACATCAGAGAACATCGCCTATTTTTCTTCGATCCTTTACCAAAGACCCAGTTTCTGGTCGACACAGGCTCTGTTATCTCCATCATACCCAGAGTAGCACCTCAACCCCAGGAGAGACCAGCAGAGTTCAAGCTCTACGCTGCCAACGGTACCACAATTGACACCTTCGGATAACGAGTGTTCACCCTTAACCTCGGATTACGTCGCGCTTTCAAATGATCATTTACTGTTGCAGACGTCCAAACAGCCATCATCGGAGCAGACTTTTTGGTGCATTTCGGCCTGCTAGTCGATCTCCAAGACCCCAGCCTCCTCGACAAGACAACTCATCTTAAAGCCCCTGGTCAGCTGTGTGAGGCTTCTATCTACAGCGTCTCCCCAGTTGAGCAGAGCCTCAAGTTTCCTCCATTTTATAGCGAGCTTCTCCACAAGTACATTGACGTCACGAAGCCAGCAGCGATCCCATCCATCAGCACCAGCAGTCGAACGGCTCACCACATCCCTACGACTGGTCCCCCAGTAGCAGAGCGACCACGTCGTCTTACTAGCGAGAAGCTCCAAGCAGCCAAAGACAACTTCGACCTTCTCTTGCAGTACGGCGTTATTCGCCCCTCCAGTAGCTCCTGGGCCAGCCCAGTCCACATGGTGCCAAAGAAAAATGGTGGCTGGAGAGCCACAGGAGACTATAGACAGCTGAATCGGCAAAAACTGCCCGATCGTTACCGAATTCCACACATTGAGGACGTCATCCAATCCTGTCACGGCAACAGAACGCTCAACGAATCTTCACAATGCTCGATCTGGTACGAGCGTACCATCAGATCCCTATCGCTACCGAGGACATCGCAAAGACCGCCGTCACCACGCCCTTCGGTCTTTTTGAGTTTGTTGGCATTCCCCCTGGGCTGTGCAACGCCGCACAAACCTTCCAAAGACACATGGACGGCCTGCTTCGGGACATCGACTTCGCTGCGTGCTACATCGATGACATCTCAATCTTCTCCAAGAACCCTGAAGAGCATCAACGAGATGTGGAGACCATTCTCAAGCTACTGCTGGACAACCACCTGTCCATCAACCCCAACAAGTGCCAGTTCGGTCAAGAAGAGGTTGAATACCTAGGTTATATTATAAATAAACATGGATATTCACCTCCACCAGCCAAGGTTGAGACTATCCTGCAGTACCCCAAGCCCGAGACAATTGAGGATCTACGCCGATTTCTCGGGATGGTGAACTACTATCGACGTTGCATTCCCCAAGCTGCTACCATACAAGCTCCTCTCAACGATCACCTGAAAAATGCCAAGAAGGACAAACGGAAGGTGCCATGGACCCCAGAATCCGAGGCAGCTCTGAAGCTGTGCAAATTGAGACAAGGCCTTTTGATTTTAATAAATAATTCACTGAATAAATAGAATCGACAAAATTATTAACAGGATTAGATAGAATTCACGTAATTGCAGAAGGCCTTCACCTGACGCGGCCTGGGTCAAGGGCTGTCAGGGCTCTGGAGACTCCTTTTGAAGGTCAATAAACAATTTCGACAATAATGATTCTTTTAATAGGGCGCCAGTTAATTTAACGGTAATTAACAACGTTGACTCAGCTCAGGGAGTGGATGTTGGACGTCCCAAGGATAAATTAAATCAACAGAGAGAGAGAGAGAAAGGAGAAAGATAGGCAGGAATAAAACAATAAATAATTACTCACAATTAATGTCGATAATTCACAGAGTATATTTTCTAATGAACTCCTGGGGAATCGACTCCTTCCACACAGTGTAAAGAATGATAAATAAACAATAATTAAATAAATAATTCTGACTGAGACAAACAATATTTAGATGTACACGTGTGTATTGCCGGAACAAGAGTAATCCGATGGGCCCTAGGCAGCCTGTTGCGTCGTAACAAATCAATAATTTGGCGCATGCGCCCTTGATGTCGACTAAAATCCTCGGCGGGCAGTTTGTTAGAATTCCCGAGGGTATGAGAATTGTTCCGACGCGAAGGGAAAATACTATCTCCTGTTACAATCTCCCCCATTTGAGCTTCATGTCGGTGGACAATTTTCCTGTAATATTCCTGCCTTAGTTTTGGAATCGTTAAATTACCATGAGGACTATTGAATCTAAAAACAAAAGTTTAGTTTCTCGTTTCTCTCAGTCTGTCAAGTATATGTGTTTTGAATGAAATTAATATGGGTACACAAATTATTGTGACATACAAAATCTACGTATTTTCAAGAAGAATTGTCGACAAATCATTAAATTTTAACTTAATTATTTCTCTTTTTAATATTTCTTTTTAGAGATGACTCTTTGAATGAACTGGTAACGAAAATAATATCATACTTATTTCAAAGGAGAACAAAAATAAACATGAATGGAACATAAAACAAACAAAAAAAAATTTAAATATGAGATGAAAAAATAGAAAAACATAAGATAAGAAGCTAGATCTTCGTGTGAACTCAGTTGTCGATTTTAATTCGATGCCTTCTTGTATCTTGTGGGGATGAGCACCCTGTACTTCTCGTTGTCTCTCAGTTCTGGACGTTCTTTGGTAATGTCGTCAAGATGTTTCATAACGATGGGACTCTGTAGCGCATTGACTGCCAGTCGACGTTTTTCCTCAGATAACTTGATGGGGGTTGGTACATTAGGATTAGCAATTCTCGGAGCTTTCATCAGGGCATTCTCCCTGATCAGAAATCGACGAATTCTATTGGGGGCATCCACGGGATCATCAAACTTGACCTTGATCCTTTTCTTTAAAGTCGATTCACCCTCGCCTACCATTATTTGGTGAGCTTCTGGTATAAGCCATGCAGGCCAAGTGGAATAGTTGAGTCTCTCCCAATCAGCGAAACCTCTCCAGCGAACAGCACAGTCAGTGCATTCTGGGCAATGGAGACTGAGATCGTTTGAACATCCGGCGCAGCGACCCAACATCCTCTCATGTTCTACGCCGTGTGGATAAATGCAATCCTCGGTGTCGAATCCTTGGGCACCACAGACGTGGCAGAACCCTGGGCGTAGAGGTAACGGACACTTACTGAAGTGATGCACTCGAGACCCACAGTTGACACAACCAACTGAGTGTAGTTTTCCGACTTGTGTCACATAAGTCTGGGTGCTTTTGGTGGCCTTTCCTCCATCCATCTTGGCGATCAAGAGCTTGGCACGTTCGGTGACCAATCGATTTAATGGCGCTTCATCCGGCAGGTATAATGGCTGACCCTCTGGATCTGGCTGAATGGTAGGAAAATTATGATCTTGGAGGAATGCGGTAAAGGAAGGTGCCTTTGGAACAGGAGCATGATGAACTGCAACGGAAGGAGCTAGGAGAGCTGAAGTTTCATCAGTGGTTTTAAGTTCCCTCGCGTAAATTGGAGATTGCTCTTTTGCTTTGTATGCACCCTGTAGACGTGAACGTTCCTTGTTCTCACGATCGATATCAGCTTGAGTCAGGGTGATCCAACTGAAGTCTAGCTTTGGTGGTAGCCTACCACGAATTTCGCAGAGCAGTACAGCAGCTTCATCTGATATCGGTTTCTTTACAGTTTTAGCGATAGCCCCCTGTTGCATTGGGGTTAGTTTTAAATCATTGACGCTAGGTTGTTCGAATATCAGGTTCTTGTCTTGGGATATCGGTTTCGATGCTGTTGTACTTATGTCGTCATCAGTTAAGTCGAGCAGGTCGACTCCCAACTGAACTACATCGTCGACATCAGAATGGTCGATCTCGGCCTGGGTAGATTTTCCATTAGCAGTAAGGGCATCATGGAATCGCAGGCGTTCATCGTTGCCTTCGGATACTCCGTCGACTGGAGGTGGTACCTCACTTTGGCCTGATGTGTCCGATGTGATGCTGTCATCGTTGTCTCGCATGATGACACGTCGTCTGCGTTGGTATCGGACCTGTGTGAACAAGTTTAATTTCGTCTAAGGCTACATCGCGGGAATTTTAAGTCGGTTACATAATATTTTCCTACTCGTTTACCATTCTTGTCGACCAATTCCGTCATTCGACTTAATATTTTATCGACTACTGCGGGACCCAGATAGCGATGAGCTAGTTTGGCATTGTAATTTCCTGCTTTGTTACTGAGCTTTTTATTGGGATAATAAACTTCGGAACCTACTTTAACTTCGACTTGGGTAGTTTTATTCCTATTCTCTTTGGCTGATCGCTCATCATTTTTTTTTCCAGAAACGCCTCGATTTTATGTTGACATTCATCGATCTTCGACATTTTCTCCACCCACAGGTTCTGAACTTCATTTTGAGGTAATTGATCATCGACATGCCGAATTTCTCGCTTTACTACAGCCTCTCGACCGTGATTAAAATAAAACGGGGAAACTCGTGTCCCTGCGTGAGGTACAGTATTATAGGCTAACTGGAATTTCGACAAATTAATATCCCATTCGTTCTGATGGTCTTTGATAAATGCGCTTATCATTGGCTTCACCGTTCTATTCACGCGTTCCACTGGATTCGACTGCGGATGGCTTATGGGAGTCGTATGATGTCTAACTCCTCTCGCGATCAAGAGGGTCGAAACGTCTTTATTGCAATATTCCGTCCCGTTGTCGGAAATCAAAGTTCGGGGGGTACCCCAACGATCGAATATCGACTCTCACATCTTAACTATCGTCTTGCCCTTTTTATCACATGTGGGAAACAACTCAATGTACTTCGTACTTAAGTCCTGAACGACTACAATATGGGAATTTCCTTTTTTCGACCTAGTTGTTATGTCTGCTGTGTCGATTGCTAATTCTGCCCAAGGAGTTTGAGTCGGTCTCGATGTCATTGGTCCCTGGATAGGATGTTGGTTATTTTTAACTCGAATACATGTTTCGCAGTCGTTAACGTATTGCTTCACGTCTTGGGTCATCCCTGGCCAATAATAATTTTGTCGAACGCGGTCTAAAGTTTTATGTCTACCTAAATGTCCTGCCTGAGGCTCGTCATGATTTTCTCTGAGAATTTGCAGTATTTTGTCTGATTTTACCACGAGTTTCCAGGGGTTTTCGTCATTAAGGATGGCTTTCGCGTAATCGGGTTGATAGTAATACATTTCATCGTTCTCGATTTTCCACTCCGGGAATCTACTAGGGCTTTTCTCGACAAGACCACGTTTGGTTTCGTACCAATTCTGGTCGCAAATGGAATTTAACTTGATTCGACTTTTAATCGTTTCTTCGACAATCTTTTCCCATCCCAACGGATCAACATCGACATCAAACATGCGCGAAAGAGTATCTGGCGCTTCATTCATTGTGCCACGTTTATGCTCGATTGTTAAATCGTGTTATAACAGGTAAATTGCCCAACGAGCGAGTCGGCCTACTGGATTTTTTAAGCTGTGGAGCCACAGCAGAGCCTGGTGGTCTGTAACGACTTTGAATTTCATCCCCTCGAGGTAACAGCGAAGTTTTTCGACTGCCCACACGACTGCAAGACATTCTTTTTCAGTGGTCGTGTAATGAAATTCAGCCCCTCGCAACGGTCGACTCAATACTTCGATAAGTAATTCTTTATCGGTTTCCGGATCTTTCTGCACGAGTATTGCTCCTAGTCAAAAATCGCTGGCGTCTGTATACAGAATAAACGGTTGCCCGGGAATCGGTGTACACAGACGCGGAATGTCGATCAGAGATTGTTTAGTTTCGTCAAAAGCCTTTTGTTCGGCGTCAGTCCATCGCCACGGGTGCTTAGGACTAGTTAATTTATTCAATGGTCCCTGAATCCTAGCGATATTTTTCAAGTGTTGATGATACCAGTTAACTAACCCATTGAATTGTCTAAGCTGAGTGCGATCGCGCGGTACTGGGTAATCGATTATCGGCTGGATTTTCTCTGGGTTCGGTCGCATCCCGTGTTCATCGATAATGTATCCGAGGTACTTGACTTCCCGACACGCAAAGCTACTCTTCTCTCGATTGATTTTCAATTTTGCTTCGCGTAAAACCTCAAATAGAATCGACAACAACGAAAGGTGTTCATCTAAGTTTTCGCTAACTACGATCCAGTCGTCTAGATAAACAAAAACTTTCTCTATCCAGTGGTTTGGCAATTTTCGCTCGATAATAATCTCTCCTATTCGTCTCTTTAACTTGTCCATGAGACGTTGAAATGTCGATGGCGCCCCTGTCAAACCGTAGGGCATCCGAACCCACTCGAGCAAGCCTTTACCCTCGACGACAAAAGCGGTGTACTTTCGACTTTCTTTTGCGATCGGTATTTGATGAAACGCCTCACTCATATCCAGGGTAGAAATAATTTTCGCCTGGTATAATTGCGACAAGATTGAACCCATTTGTGGTAGAGGGTAGGCTGGCTTCTTCGTCTTTTTGTTTAGAATTCTAAAATCGACACAAAAACGTAAATTCCCGTTTACTTTCGGAGCTACTACCGGTGAACTCGCCCAATTACTGTTACTCCAAGTAACATAACCCTTTTCCAGTAATCTATCGACTTCTTGATAAAGAAACGCGCGAATAGCCTCGCTACGTCGATAGGGCTTTTGTCGGTGCGGTTCCGAGTCTTCTAGTTCTATCTTATGTTCGATTAAATCTATGACGCCCGTACCCTCCTGTTCGAATTTTATAAATTCTCGATCCAGAAATTCTTTTGATGTGTGCGTTTGATTAATCGACAGTGACTTCATTTGAGTTGGAAAAACGCATCAGTGAGATAGGGGGTAAGTGTATTCACTTCCTGCTAAAGTCCATACCCTTTTGATCGGATCGAGGTACACCTTGAAGGCTAGGATAAAATCCATCCCAAGAATAATATCACTCGACGCCCCAGGAAGAATACTAAACCATTGTGGTCCATAAACATCCCCAATGTCGATGATAAAACAAGTACCCCCGTCACTCTTAACGACTGAGCTATCGCCCAAACAAATTCCCGCAGTCGAAGTCGAGTCCGGAGTCACTTCCCTGACCTTCAAAGCTTTGACTCGTTCAAAGGCTTCAGGACTCATGTAAGTTCTTTCGCTTCCACCGTCGATAATTCCTTTCAAAGTCTGCCCGAAAATCGAAATCGTCACCTCGGCTTTAACTAAATTTATTGGTTCTTTAATTCCATTTTCATTTCGATAAATACGACGCTGGGATAGACGATGAATTAAATGAGAGGGGAGAATTTTAGGTCTCCAATCTCTCAAAGAGTTAACGTCATGCTTAACCGTTTGTGTCTCGATTTGATTTGATGATTTCTTACTAGAAATTGTCGACAAGTTCGTTACTGGATCATCAGGCTCATCGTGAACCTCAAAATCGTCTTCTTCAAACTCGGAGAATTCGCATTCATCCGTGGTCTCTTCATCGACGTCTAGCAGAATACTTGATTCTCCCTCAGGTTTATCGTCTCCCACGTACAATAACGATGATGATTCGACCTTGACAGGTGGACTATCGAGTGTTTTAACCTGATTTATTTTTATTTCTGTCTCGCTATTTGTCGGTTTTGTCTGCGCAGCACGATCAACCTTCTGTTCCTCCGATTTGCTCTTTAATTCAGTGGTCGGAGGCGATTTCACTGAGAGCTTTTTGCGTTTCCCGAAGCCGTAGGACAGTCCTTATTGGTATGGCCAATTTGTCGGCAAATGTGACACACTTCCTGCCTGTCGGCAGTACAAACGCGTGAAGAGTGTCCCATCTGTCCACAGTTATAACAAAATACTTTTGACCAATCTTTAGGGGAGCCAAATTTTCGTCCACCTCTAGGATCGTGCTGGGCAGGCGGCCCATTACCCTCTCTAGTTTTTTGCTCAAAACTCACGAGATTTTGTTCTAATCGTTTTCTTACCATCGTTTTAGATTTCGGGACTTCTCGATTCTTTGTTTGACTATGGAATGATCGTGGTTTCGAATCTATCGCGTTTAACTCGGTTGTATCGTCCTCATCAGATAATTCGTCATGTAAAGTAACGTCTTCGTCGCCTTTCTCAAGCATTTCATCTTGAATACAATTAAAATCGACTTTCTTCCTAGTAAACCTCTCCCTTTTCTGATCGACGACTTGTTTAAAGACATCGCCACGTAGATTAGCGAATTGAAGGAACTCGTCATAATTCTTTATTCCTAGCGACAATATTTCAAGTGCAATTCGAGGGTTGTACTTCTTGATGATCTGATCGATTTGCTTTTGAAACGTGGGAGGATGCAACATCCGTTTGAAAATAAAACGAGCACGATAGGTGAATTCTGCCAGAGTTTCGCCCTTTGCGACTGTTAATTCCCCTACCTCTGTGTACAAGTCCATGTCGTCTTTGTGGACCGCCCAATTTTGTCTAAACGCGGTGGGAAAATCATTCCACAAGTTCCAATTCAACTTATTTATCAAATACCAATTTCTGTGGGACCCTTCAAAAATCGCGGATAAACAAGGCACGAACAAATCTTTATTTATTCCAGTAGTGTCGAGTCGTTCCATTAAAATTAACAAGAATTGATCAGGGTCTTTCTCAGTCTGGGGAAAATTTATTTTCCAGTCGCTGACTAACCGCATGACTTTAATTCCTGTGTTCATGTCCCACAATCGACCTTCGCGAGGGTTCATTGAACTCTGATGATTCGACGTGTATTCATTGAGTGATAATCGACCTCTTGCCATTTTATTTTGCGATTCAATCGTACGAAATGGAGAATACGGCAAATAAATATGTCCTTGATCGGTGTGTTGTGTTCGTGTTTGTATATGAGGTTGTGTAGGTTGTGTCGCTTGGGAATCCAAGTTGATTCCCTTGAAATTCATTGTGATCTGTTGAAGTTCATTAGCATCAACAAAACGCTCCTCAGTAATTGTTCTACCATCGGGTAGTTTATACGAAACTTGAATCCTTTCTCGACTCACTTGCGTATTTGAATTTGAGTTATTATTTACGAAGTGAACATGTCGCGGCCCATTGTCGACATTTCCACCTCTTCCATCTAAAGAGAAACCGAGTGGAAGTCCAGACGTTCCCCCCCGATTATTCGAATTTACTGGCACAAACGCCCCTCTTCCACTCGGAGGTTGGTTTGTGTTAATCTCATCGACTGTTGCCCCATGTGTCCCTCCCACAGACGGGGCTGAGTCATGTGGCAACGTCGCATCACCCAAATTTCCCAAATTTTCATTATGTAAATTTTCTTCATTATTTTCAGGCAATCCGCCATTATTCATTAAATTATCACCCCCTCCCCCTATTGGCTGATCAGACCTCAGAGGGGTCTCTTCATTTTCTTCTCTTATACCTTCTAAATCTTCTTGTGAACGGGAACCCCCATCCGTCCACCTATTCATGTTATGACTCTGCCCGACAAAAAATTCCATAAAACGATCCATTTTAGAACTTAAACTCCCAATTTCGTCCCCAAAAGTCTCGATTCTATCTAATCTCGACTGAATAGCATTAATTGACTGTATAATATCATTCGTAATTTAATTTGGGATAGGTGGGTTTGGGGTTAATCTCAAGCCCCTTCCCCTACCTCCCCCCAAAGGTGTTGGTACTCTTTCAATTATTATAGGTGTGGGATTAGGTGTTGTCCCTGTTCTCGCTAATGTCTCCCCCCCTGCGCCCAACGGGGCGTTCATCGCGGTTGACTGTTCATTCGCCATATTATCGTCTTGACTTGGATCTAATGTCATTGTTCTATTTAACTGTGATCTTGTAGTTCTATCTGTGGGCGGGATTCCTGTTCCATTTTTCTTAGGGGGTGGAGTTTCAAACATCGCGTAACAAATTCATAAAAAAGAAAAATTTTACTATCAGCCAAAAATATTTCACCAAAATTGTCTTAATTGACACTCAAATAAGACTATTCGATATTTTCAAAAAAAAAATTTGACGAAAATTGAGTAACTCAAATTCCAAAAATAAATACAATCCCTTCGACCGAGTCCCGCATCGCACCTCGACTACAGACGGTTAAGGTCACGAGTGTTTCCCAATCGATTTTCAATCACGATAATTTCGACAACAGACGGACGAAATTATCGAACAAATTCCAATTCCCGTGTGGAAGAGTCGACAAATATGGTACATCAATAATATCACAGTATTTCAATTTCATATAATAGATATAATACGAAGAAAGGAAATTAGAGAGCGAAGATAGATTAACAGAAGAAAGAAAAGAGAGAGGTTATTACGGCGAATTCTCTCGCTGAGGTTTCTATTGTGTAAATGTAAACACCGACGCTCGGCAGTATCACCAAACGTCGAAATAAGTGGCTTTATCGTCTCTCTTTAACACATTGTACAAACATTTCTCGAAGTAAAATAAATCGACACTATGATTTTCAACACAATTTTACATGAAAAATATCCAACGTGCCCCACGTTGGGCGCCATTGAGACAAGGCCTTTTGATTTTAATAAATAATTCACTGAATAAATAGAATCGACAAAATTATTAACAGGATTAGATAGAATGTACATAATTGCAGAAGGCCTTCACCTGACGCGGCCTGGGTCAAGGGCTGTCAGGGCTCTGAAGACTCCTTTTGAAGGTCAATAAACAATTTCGACAATAATGATTCTTTTAATAGGGCGCCAGTTAATTTAACGGTAATTAACAACGTTGACTCAGCTCAGGGAGTGGATGTTGGACGACCCAAGGATAAATTGAATCAACAGAGAGAGAGAGAGAAAGGAGAAAGATAGGCAGGAATAAAACAATAAATAATTACTCACAATTAATGTCGACAATTCACAGAGTATATTTTCTAAGGAACTCCTTGGGAATCGACTCCTTCCACACAGTGTAAAGAATAATAAATAAACAATAATTAAATAAATGATTCTGACTGAGACAAACAATATTTAGATGTATACGTGTGTATTGCCGGGACAAGAGTAATCCGATGGGCCCTGGGCAGCCTGTTGCGTCGTAACAAATCAATAATTTGGCGCATGCACCCTTGATGTCGACTAAATTCCTCGGCGGACAGTTTGTTAGGATTCCCGAGGGTATGAGAATTGTTCCGACGCGAAGGGAAAATAGTATCTCCTGTTACAAAATAAAGCGTTGCCTCCGCAGTCAGAGCCTCGTTCCTGTCTCCTGCAGCACCACTGGCCCTGTCAACAGACGCCTCTGACTCAGCAATCGGAGCAGCCCTCAAGCAGTTCGTGAACGACACCTGGCAGCCCCTGGGATTTTTCTCGAGAAAACTGAATCCCACGGAGACTCGTTACAGCACGTCATCTGAAGGAGAAATTCGTCTGGCCTGGTATCAAACGAGACGCCATTCGCTGGTCACGTGAGTGTTCACCCTGTCAAAAATCCAAGGTGCAGAGACACAATCGACTCGATCCGATGCACATCGATGTCCCAGACAACCGATTCGACCACATCCACCTCGACATAATCGAGCTTCCATGAGTGAACGGACTCCGCTATTGCTTAACAATGATCGATCGATTCACCCGCTGGCCTGTGGCCGTGCCACTCTCCAACATTGAGACAGACACCATTGCCACTGCTTTCTACGGACATTGGATTGCGCAGTTCGGCACCCCTCTCACAATTACCACCAATCAGGGTAGCCAGTTTGAGTCGCGACTCTTCACGGCTCTCGCTCGCATGGTTGGAGCAAACAAGATCCATACTTCTCCATACCACCCCCAGTCCAATGGGATCCTGGAGAGATAGCATCGGACAGTCAAGGCCGCACTTATGTGCAACGCACCAACCCCCTGGCCCGAGCTGCTTCCCACCGTCATGCTCGGCCTCCGTACCTGCATCAAGGAGGACCTGAACGCATCTCCAGCTCAACTCCTTTACGGTACTGAGCTCAGGATTCCTGGAGAATTTTTCGTCTCAGAAGAGCTCCCAGCGGACCCAAACTTTTTCCTGGAGAAGTTCAGAGAACACATCAGGAAAGTTCGTCCATCATCCACCGCTCATCACATCAAAAGCGGCTGTTTTCTCCAGAAAAACCTCTACACTTCCACCCACGTCTTTGTGAGGATTGACGCAATCAGAAAACCGCTCGAGCCGCCTTATTCTGGCCCCCACCGAGTCGTCAAAAGGATCGATGACCGCAAATTCGTCATTGACCTAAACGGCACTGAAAAAAGCATCTCGGTAGACCGACTCAAACCAGCATATCTTTCCAAGGAGTCAGCTTCACCCCCAGCATCTCCAGAGGAGCCCAGACCACCTGCAGCACCTGAGAAACGCAGCCGACCAGCTTCACCACCACCAGTGCCTGATTCATGCCCATCAAACACGATGGATAGGCCCTTGAGTACGTACCCTGCAAGGAAGAGAGTTTCGTTCCCTTCATTTGTACCAGACCAGGTCACTGGTGTTGTGTGTGGATTTTCAAGTCTAGTAAATTCCAGAGGGCTCGTGGGTAAGTTGCCCGTGGAGTGCTAAACCACTCTGCTCTGTAAGTATGGGATATTTGAAATAAAGTTTAAACACATTAAACACAGATTTAAGTAACACAAATAATTCTTTGTATTTAATTAATTCTTCAGTAGTCCAAAACTCGAGTTCACATTATTTTCACGGTCAAATTATTCCTCAAAAAGTCTTCACAATATTGTCTCTTCTCAACTTTCAATATCACAATTATTTAGATCTTTACTTCTCAACACCTGGGATAGGAGTGATTACAATTTCAGTTTCTTCTCCCACACTCTACTCGTTCAAGTATCCCTGAGGTGTCACCAATTTTATGGGTGGAGGGGGTTCAACGAATCATTTTGCAAGAAACCCGAAAATTCATCCTGAGGGCGGAGGTAATGAGGGTACCGAGAGAGACTCGCGCGTTCATCGAAGGGACATTTTAAAGTCCAGGTAAAGAGATCCCACGCCTCGCTTCAACCAGCGGTGAACGGAAGGAATTAAGTCGTAAACCAAAAGGAAAGCAAAAAATTTCCGAAAGTATTGCGACAGAAATAAATCAAGCGGGGACTGGCCCAGAACCATATTAAACTGTAAAAGAGAGTGAGAGAATATTTCTAAAGGTCTCAACTGATTTATAATACTCGAAAATCTCGGAGAGGCGACAATTTACTCGGGAAAGGAACACGTAGCTAGAAAAATGCAGCTGCGGGGAATTTCCCCCGTGGAACACCTCAAGAATACTTTAAACATCTCGACAATTTAAACGACGTACAAATACATGATTATCTCTTAATTCAATGTCTCAAAATATCGATAAATCTCCCCAAATAATTATTCTATATTCAAATTTCCATTAAAATCTAGGGAACTTGGCAGCCTGTCTAGGGACCCTAATTGTAACTAGGTCTCTACACAACACTGGGGAGGGAGTAGATGTGGCCCCCTCACCCTCCCGCGGCTGCCACTGTGATGTCTTGACGTTGAAATTTATACATGACGCTATTAATCGGCCATAATAGTCCGCGAGATTCGAATTATTATTGGAAAATAATCTAAACAGTTCAGAAAATTAAAAATATACCAGAAATAGAAGAATAAAAAAAGTCTGGAATACAATGGACAAAGAGAACGAAAAACAGCATCGCAAACGTGAGAAAAACCGTTACGGAAATAGTAAATGTCAAATACTTGAGTTTTGTTCTTATAATTTACAACCCTCCAAAATTCTCGTTGAGTAAACACTTTCCTCGAAAATTCAAAATTTAGAGAAGAAAATAAATTTAACGGTTACGGTCCCATGTCGTAAAATCTCAGTTCTGGTTATTTCGAAAGTTTCTCTGTTTCACGTGACCAACACGTGTGGGCTCTCCTTTTTTCATTGTTTCGCTAGGCTGAGGGGCCTGAGACCCTTCGCGACGAAGTTTCACGACGTCACACGCTCCCCTTCTTCCCCTTTTTTCATTTCCCCGCTTTTCCTTGAGTTTCGCTTTTCCCTCTCCCCTGGGCCAGGATTGCGCGCGCAACTTTTGGTCCAGTGGGGTTGCTGGACCCAACCCTTGGAGTTAAGTTTAAGTTTAAGTCAGTTCCATCGTGGAAATTCGTGGTGAAGCCTTCAGCTTCCAGCTTCTCTCTTCAAATAGTTTTTCAGTAGAGTTTTTCTATAGTTTATTAAATTCATTTTTGTAGCGCAAAGTTTAAAGTCTGAAGTTGAAGTATTTTGAATAAAAGTGTTTGTGTGCTCTCTTAAGCACTTGTGTTGAATTTATTTCACAATTCAACCCTTCCAACCAAATATTCTGGGATTAAACAATTGGACTTCGATGGAGTGCTCATCAGAGCTTTGGCTAACGAATCTACAGTCAAAATTGGCGCTTTAAATTCCATTGGCGCTACTGTCCTCCTAGTTACTTCGATAGGACATAACAATTGGTGACAGCGGTGGGATTGCCGCATCCATCGAATCACAATTTTTAATTTTGAAATTCAAAATAATTTTCCTGCCCACTTCGAGATCGAGGAGTCAAGCCAAGCAGAGTTCCGGCAATTGCATTGGAGGAGTCAACGCAGTTCCTTCGAGCTGATAAAGTGCAGTGAAATAATGAAAATTAAGGGCAATTAATAGTGAATTGAAGTGAAAATCGAGTGAACCAAAAGAACAAATTGGATTAGCTGTAATAAAGAAAAGTTGTAAGTCTAGTAATAAGTATTATTATTTGAGGATGGACATCTCAGGGTATTGTTCAGGTTTTCTGCGGTTTTACAGAATAGTAAAGGAATACACCTGATTAGAGGCCGCAGCCTTGTCCAGCCCTTTTTAGAGAGCACAATAAATTATAGTTAATTATTTTGATTTCAAGAAGAGAGAAGCATTAATTTTAGTATATTTTGCAATAATTAGTATTTTGAGAAATATTTAAAATAAAGAAACATGCCACCCACTAGAGGAGGAAATAGAAGAGCGTCTAGAAAGGGGGAATCTGCACCTGCAAACAATGTTAGAGACTTATTAAATCCAGTTAACGATAATGTGAGTGATAATACGAGTAGTATGTCATCGGGATCAGGATTAGTAAATCAAGCGGGTTTGAGCGTCCAGGAATCTATGCCTTCAGTGTCTATAAGAGATATTTCAAATCTTATCCCAAATTTCAATGGAGAGAACATTCCAGTAAACAATTTTATCGATTTGTGCAAACAAACAGTCTCGCTTGCACCTGCGTCTCACCAAGTTTATTTCACACAATTGATAAAATCAAAAATTTCGGGAAAAGCCAGTCAATATATCGCGAATCAGGCTACTTTAACCCTTGATGGTATTTTTGCTAATTTGAAACAAGCCTTCGCACCCCGCCAGACATTATCTCAGTGGCAAGGGCTACTTGCAAATGTTCATCAGAAATCTAATGAAAAAATTATTGATTACGTGGCAAGGATCAATGTTTTGATTCAGGGTATCACAGAATTAGTTCAAAAGAAGTATCCAGTGGACGTTGCAGTCGGGGTTTTAGCTACAACACAGGAGGGAGCTCGGGATAGTTTTATTCGCGGTTTGAGGGGTGATTTGAGTTTACACGTTTCAAATGAAAAACCGGTAAACTTTGAGGCAGCAGTAAAAGTTGCAATTGAAAAACAAAAAGAGATTGAACAACGCAACGATCTCTTCAAGCATGAACAACCCAAAATTTCACACAACTCACAATGTTTGATGAGATGCCTGGATCGGTGGTAATTGAGAGCGGATGGGCAGGTGGGAAATGGCTTTCCGGGAGTGAATGAGCGGGTCAAAAAATGTGCGGACACGTGCACTTGATTTCACAAAACACCGTATAATTGTTCAATATTTATAGTTATTTACACTGTCACAATAAATAGAGTCACTGAGCAGACCGTAAATAATGAGCCGACTAATTCCTTGAATTAATAATAATTGAGCTGACACAATGAGTTAATCCGAGTCACTAGAGATGAGCAGTACAATAAAAGAAGTGTCTTTAACTAGATCCCGGAAACGAATGAGAGAGAGTCACGAGCTTACAGGTGCCACGTGCCCTAATTCGATGGTCACATGACCTAATTTAAATATAGATCAATAGGTAATAAAGAGCTGTCCAGGACGTGGCGCCTCAGGTGTCCGAATTAATAACCCCCGGTCATCTGAGGTGAGCGCGTCAGGTGTGCGTGAGTGGGGAGAGAATGGATGAGCCGCGCGTGTGTATTTGTGAGTGCCCTGTCAGCTGACAGGATTTCCAACACACAAAATCAGTCGAATCATGCTATTCCAAACAATTCACAAAATTATTACAATCGTCATTTCAAAAATCACGGTCTGTATAATCTGCAGAATCGGTCACAGAAACACATTCCTGCTAGAGTCAATGTTATGCAGACTCAATCTCAGAATTCAGATAATTCATTTAAGAATCAGAGAATTTGTTACGCGTGTGGGAAACTGGGTCACATGATGAACCAATGTCGCAGCAAGTTTCAGCCGGGATATTGTATTAATTGCAAGATGTCGGGGCATTCAACACGTAATTGTCGTCGCGGTAATTCTAGTAATGCAAATGCACAAAATTTCCAATCAAGTTCACCGAATCCTCCTCAAAAAGCATCAATTAATTTTAATCAAGCAGAGCAAACGACGCTCCCATGTGTGACTATCACCAGTGATGATTTATTGAATATGAAAAACTGACTCCTTGTCGACTCTGGGGCCGATATTAATTTCTTAACAGAAAGTGCATTAAAACCAGGTATTAAAATTAATAGAGACAAACGTTTCGTATTGAGAGGAATCACCCCAGGGTCAGATGAAACAATTGGTGAGGCTCAGATCACGTTTGATTCCATTAAATGCAATTTCCAAATTATTCGTGCAGATTTCCCCATCAAATATGACGGTATATTAGGTGCGCAATTTTTACGAGATGAGAGAGCAACGCTTTGCTTCTCTGATAGTAGTTTGCGAATCGATGATAAAGGAATTTCTATTCCACTAATGCAAACTGAGTAACAGTTCCTGCTCGTTCCAAGAAAAAGGTGGGAATCAAGGTTTTGAATACTGAAGTAAAAGAAGGTTATTTGCCTAGATTAAATTTGGGGGAAAATTTATATGGAGGAGTGGCTCTAGTTAAAAATAATAAAGGAATTATGTGGATTTATATAATTAATTGCAAAGAGAAGGAACGAGAGCTCAACATTCCAGCGCAATATATTGACGAAATTGAAAATTGTTCAGAAAAACCAATCAAGACATGTTACTCGATCGAGACAGAATCCATTGAAAAACGAATGGAAAGGCTCACGAATAGTCTTCATCTAGAAAACCTCAATACGGAAGAAAAAAATAGTATTCTTAGAATATTCGCGAAATTTCCCTATCAAGTCCAGCTTCCAGGTGATCGTTTACAGGGAACGAATGTAATGACTCACAAAATTCCAACAATAGATGAAATTCCAATTTCCACAAAGCAGTATCGGTTTCCCCAAATTCATAAGGAAGAAATCCAAAAACAGATTAAAGAGTTATTTGCGTCGAATGTCATTGAACCCTCATCTTCTCCATATAATTCTCCGATTTGGATAGTTCCCAAAAAGGCTGATTCAGCGGGAAATAAGAGGTGGCGTATGGTGATTGATTTTCGGAATCTTAACGAAAAGACAATCTCTGATGCGTATCCTATTCCCAATATTATTGATATTCTGGACCAGCTGGGAGGTGCAAAGTACTTTTCAGTCCTTGACCTCCCCTCTGGGTTCCACCAAATCCCCATGGAGGAGAAAGATAAAATTAAAACAGCTTTCTCCACCCCTAATGGTCATTACCATTATACCAGAATGCCTTTTGGTCTAAAGAATGCACCAGCGACGTTTCAACGTCTGATGGATCAGGTATTAACTGGTCTCCAAGGTGTTGACCTGTTCGTGTATCTTGATGACATAGTTATCTATGCATCATCCTTGGAAGATCATGAGAGAAAACTCATGAAGTTATTAGGAAAACTTCGTACAAGTCGATTGACTTTACAGATTGATAAATGTCGATTTTTGCAGACAAGTGTTACCTATCTAGGGCATATCGTCAGTGACAAAGAAGTGACCCCTGATCCAGAAAAAATAAAATCCGTTAAACAGTTCCCAGTCCCCAAAACAGCCAAGAATATTAAAGAATTCTTGGGTCTGATTGGTTATTATCGACGGTTTATTCCAAATCTCGCGAAAATCTCTCGTCCATTGACCCAATTATTGAAGAAAAATCAAGTTTTCACATGGAGTACTGAATGTCAAAATGCTTTTGAACACTTGTGCGATCTCTTGTGTAAAAAGCCAATACTCCAATTTCCTGATTTCAAAAGAATTTTTATTGTTACGACAGATGCATCCCATTATGCCCTTGGCGCAGTTCTCAGCCAGGGTGAAATTGGTAAAGATTTACCTGTTTCCTATACCTCGAAATTATTAAGAGGAGCCGAACTTAATTATTCGGTTATTGAAAAGGAGTTATACGCAATTGTCTTTGCTGTAAAGCATTTTCGGCCCTATTTATATGGAACAAAATTCCAACTTGTGACAGATCACAGACCTTTAGTATGGGCTCATAAAATTAAAGATCCGGCATCGCGGCTGCTTCGTTGGGTATTATTATTGCGAGAGTACCAATATGAAGTAATCTACAAGCCAGGACGACTGAATTGCAATGCTGATGCACTCTCACGAAATCCTGTGGACTTGTCAGATTTATCGATAGCGAATATTAAGTTAACTGAGAGTTTAATTGTTGAAAAAGAATCAGTTCACTTCCAGACGATTTCCTCAATGAATAGGAATGTAGTGACAGATTATCAGAGTAAAAATAGAGAGATTCAAAATTCAAAAAACCTCATCGAGAGTGATGAGTGGCTCATCGAGTGTGATGAGCAGTTCATTGAGCGTGATGAACAGTTTGCTAGTGAAAGGGAAGAAACTCAGACTCAGGGTTATGGGGACCCTGTAGAACAGGAAGATGTTGGCCGAACGGACACAGTACTGTCTGCGGGTGATACCACTGACCTAGAGGAGTGCTCACCCTTTCCTAGTGAATCAATGAGTTGTGAGAATGAGATGATGGTAGTTTTTCCGGGCCCGGAGGCATGGAACGGAGGCATGCCCAGTGATGAGAGTTATGACTGTAAGACGTGCACGCATGGCCCAAATGAATTAGGACAGATAATAGAAAAACAGAGAGATATACTAACACTCGAGTTATCCAATGGAAGTCGAATAAATCAGAGTTTATCTGAAAATTTAGTAAGAAGTAGTAAATATAGTCCCAACGAGGATAGTCGGGTTTGTGAGGAATGCCCAGTACTACATATGGAAAATACCAGACGTATTTTTCATTCTGATTCAGAAGAAATACCCCCTTCTATTCAAGTTCTAGATGAAGAATTTCTTGACGACATCAGTGATTATGATGATCAAGTTAGTTCTTCAGATGAAGAAGAAACTAATACCCCTGAAATAACAAAAGTAGTTAAACACGGAAAAAGAGTGAAGAAACGCATTCCGTTTGTTGTTTTCAGCGAAACTAGAGATGGAGTTTTCATGAAGAAAGATAACATTGGAACTTTCATTTCTGCTGATTTTAAAATGAGAACNAGTATTACATATGGAAAATACCAGACGTATTTTTAATTCTGATTCAGAAGAAATACCCCCTTCTATTCAAGTTCTAGATGAAGAATTTCTCGACGACATCAGTGATTATGATGATCAAGTTAGTTCTTCAGATGAAGAAGAAACTAATACGCCTGAAATAACTAAAGTAGTTAAACACGGAAAAAGAGTGAAGAAACGCATTCCGTTTGTTGTTTTCAGCGAAACTAGAGATGGAGTTTTCATGAAGAAAGATAACATTGGAACTTTCATTTCTGCTGATTTTAAAATGAGAACCCCAATTTTTCAAGAGCTTCTAGCTAGAAGTTTTATTAATGAAAATCAATTCCCCAAAGAGAAACCAGAAATTGGCGATGTAGTAGTCTTCAAACATGGAAATTTCCATGTTTTTCTCGTCATCATTAAAGAGTCAGTCGAAGATAAAACAATTTTGAGCAATATAAATCTCGGTATTTCCAAATTGAAAGAAACAATGGATTATTTCGACGTGAGAATGATGAGGATCGCGACAACTGGAGGCGGGCTTGATAAACTGCCCTGGGGTAATGTGAAAATGTATTTAGAAAGGACTTTTCCCCAAGGTTATCATGTAACCCTTTGCCCTAATCAAACAGAAATCCCTGAGATCGATAAACGTGAGAGGATTATAAAAGAAATGCATGAATCTGCAGTAGGTGGACACAAGGGTGTTGTGAAAACTTATGACAGAATTCGTCGATTATATTTCTGGGAAAATATGAAATCACAAATCCAAAACTTTATCAAACATTGTGTCACCTGTCAGAGGAATAAATTGGTTAGAGTGAAAACTAGACAACCAATGATCGTGACAGATACCCCACAAACAGCATTCGAGAAAATTGCACTTGATATTGTAGGACCATTACCCATTACTAGCACAGGCAACAGATATATTTTGACTATTTAAGATAATTTAACTAAATATTCACTAGCAGTTCCATTAGCTGAAACAAAGNACTAGCAGTTCCATTAGCGGAAACAAAAGCAATTGACATAGCAAAAGCATTCACTGAAAATTTTATTTGTGTTTTTGGTTGTCCTGAGGCAATTTTAACCGATCAAGGATCTAATTTCATTGGTGAAGTCATGAAACACTTAGTTGAATATCTAAGGAATTTTATTAACTCTGACAGAGACTGGGACACTTGGATAAAGTATGCGATGTTTTCTTATAATACATCAGTTCATGAGTCACCAGGGTTTACCCCTCATGAATTAATTTTCGGTAGATTAGCACGTATCCCCTCAAGCTTTGTAAGAGAAAGTAGTGTACCTGTATATACAGATTATTTAGGCGATTTAGTTGATAATTTACGTAAAACAGAATTAAGCGCAGCAGATAATGTTGATTTAGCTAAATTTAGATCTAAATTATATTATGACAGGACTGTGAACCAGAGACATTTCCAGCCAGGTGATTGGGTATTTTTAATTAATGATGCTAAAACAAGTAAATTAGATGCTAATTATTTAGGACCTTATGAGATACAAAAGGTGACGAATAACGAAAATGCAGTGATAAAACTGACGGACTATCGAACAAAAACTGTACATATAAACAAGTTGAAACCAGCATTTTTACCGAAGAAATAATCCATTAAGATGTAGAATTATAAGGATGTAAATAATTNAAATTTAGATCTAAATTATATTATGACAGGGCTGTGAACCAGAGACATTTCCAGCCAGGTGATTGGGTATTTTTAATTAATGATGCTAAAACAAGTAAATTAGATGCTAATTATTTAGGACCTTATGAGATACAAAAGGTGACGAATAACGAAAATGCAGTGATAAAACTGACGGACTATCGAACAAAAACTGTTCACATAAACAAGTTGAAACCAGCATTTTTACCGAAGAAATAATCAATTAAGATCTAGAATTATAAGGATGTAAATAATTATATACGTTCCTTCTTGAGGAAGTAAACTATAAGATTATAGCCTACTATAAATAGATCAATAAGTCTGTTAAAAAATTAGACTCTTGTTGAGTATAATTTTTATTATATGGGGGAAGGTGTGATGTCTTGACGTTGAAATTTATAGATGGCGCTATTAATCGGCCATAATAGTCCGCGAGATTCAAATTATTGTTGGAAAATAATTTAAATAGTTCAGAAAATTAAAAATATACCAGAAATAGAAGAATAAAGAAAGTCTGAAATACAATGGACAAAGAGAACGAAAAACAGCATCGCAAGCGTGAGCAAAACCGTTACGGAAATAGTAAATGTCAAATACTTGAGTTTTGTTATTATAATTTACAACCCTCTAAAATTCTCGTTAAGTAAACACTTTCCTCGAAAATCCAAATTTAGAGAAGAAAATAAATTTAACGGTTACGGTCCCATGTCGTAAAATCTCAGTTCTGGTTATTTCGAAAGGTTCTCTGTTTCACGTGACTAACACGTGTGGGCTCTCCATTGTTCATTGTTTCGCTAGGCTGAGGGCCTGAGACCCTTCGCGACGAAGTTTCACGACGTCACACGCTCCCCTTCTTCCCCTTTTTTTTCATTTCCCCGCTTTTCCTTGAGTTTCACTTTTCCCTCTCCCCTGGGCCAGGATTGCGCGCGCAACTTTTGGTCCAGTGGGGTTGCTGGACCCAACCCTTAGAGTTAAGTTTAAGTCAGTTCCATCGTGGAAATTCGTGGTGAAGACTTCAGCTTCCAGCTTCTCTCTTTAAATAGTTTTTCAGTAGAGTTTTTCTAGAGTTTATTAAATCCATTTTTGTAGCGCAAAGTTTAAAGTCTGAAGTTGAAGTATTTTGAATAAAAGTGTTTGTGTGCTCTCTTAAGCACTTGTGTTGAATTTATTTCACAATTCAACCCTTCCAACCAAATATTCGGGAATTAAATAATTGGACTTCGATGGAGTGCTCATCAGAGCTTTGGCGGTTAACGAATCTACAGTCAAAATTAGCGCTCTAAATTCCATTGGCGCTACTGTCCTCCTAGTTACTTCGGTAGGACATAACACCACTGTGATGTCTTGACGCTGATTTTCATGGTTGGTAGCATTGATCAGCCATCTTTGCCCGCGATATTCAAATTAATATTAAAAATTAATTAAATAACGTAAAATCCTTAAATACTGAGAAAAGTCGAGAATGAAAGGACAATGAACAAGGGACGAAAAACAACTTCGCAGCCGTGAGGAAAACCGTTGCCGGAAATAATAAATGTCAAGTACTTGAGTTTACTTCGTAAATTTACAGCTCTCCAAAATTCCTCACAACAATACTTTTCTTGAAATTCTAAAATTTAGAGAGAAAATAAACTCGACGGTTACGGTCGTAAAATTGTTAAATCTCGGTTCTGAGATATTTAGAAAGTCTCTCTGATTCACGTGTTCCACACGTGTTGAGTGTTGAGTTCTCCTTTGTTCATTGTATCGCGGAGCTGAAGGGCCTGAGACCCCTCAAGAGGGAAAACTGTTGACGTCACACGCTCCCCTTTCTCCCTCTTTCGCTTCCCGATTTCTCTTTTAAGTTACCCCTCTTCCCTTTACTCCGGGCCAAGATTGCGCGCGCAACTTTTGGTCTAGTGGGGGTGTATGGACCCAACCCTTAGATTTTTAGTTTAAGATAGAGACAGTCCCATCGTGGCTGTTGTTCCGACAACTTTTCCAGCTTCTCTCTTCGATTAGTTTTTCTTAAAGTTTTCCATAAAAGTTTTATCAAGTGTATTTGTCTACCAAAGATTTCAAGTTTAAATTAGAAGTTTGAAATAAATAGTGTTAATGTGCTCTCCTAAGCACTAGTGTTTTTGATTTATTCTGGAATAAACCTTCAACCCATTTATTCAAAAATGAACGAGTCAACATCGATGGAGTCCTCATCAGAGGTTTAGCGGCTAACGGATCCACATTTCGAAGTTTGGCGCTCGTTATTTCAAAAAGGCGCCACTGTCCTCCTAGTAACATTGATAGGACATAACACCACTTCTTCGCATAGGGACTTGACCGTTAGGCCTCAGCAGCGCCAGCGACGTAAGCAGGAGTTAGTGCCCCGGCCTGAGTTCGACTGACGGTCGATAAAACAGTATACCTACCACTCGTGCCCATGTGCACACGCCACAGCTTTGGCAAAGTCTTTTTGTATTAATTATTCTACTTACCTTAAGTGTGTTAAATAAATATTCAGTTGACAGTATCCCGCAATCTTTATTCTACGGAAATACCCTCACTTTGCCTACAGTCGCTATCTCACTGGCGCCCCTAACGGCACAAAGTGTAACGCGCCATCCTCATTCAATTTCAATATTTCAATACGTGATTTGGACGGGTATATATATTTTCAATGATATAGATAGTAGCGATCGAGACGGATATTTTGAAAAAAGAAAATTTTTAATCGGTCAAGTAGTTGAGATATTTGACAGAATAGATTTTCACAAAAAAATTGAATATCTCGCGAACGGCTTGACCGATTGACCTCATCGAGAATACGAACCGTCTATGTTACAAAAGCTAGCAGCATACCGAATTTCAAGTCGCTAGCTCGTTTTTTCATTAACTTATCGTGCGTCCAAGGTTTTTTATGAAAAAACGGATAAACGGCAATATCTCCGAACTTTGCTCAAATCGGTATATATGATATGAGTGATCTAGATAGAGGCCATCGAGACGAGTAGTTCGAAAAAAAAATTAAAATCGGTGCAGTTGTTGGCGAGATATTGCGGAAAAACGAAATTGAAACAAGTTATTATATCTCAGAAACTACTTGACCGATCGAGCTGAAAGGAAGCACCAAAGTGAGGCTCATTCATAGCTATTGCAGCCAAAATTTCNTATAGAGCACTCGGTAATAAATTTCGTTTTCAACGAATGTGTGTACAGACCTCGCCTTCGGCTCGGCCTGAAAACTACACATTCGTTGAAATCGAAATTTGTGCCCTGGTACTCTAATGTACTATTCTTTACGTTTCATGACGTTATAGACCATTTGCAAAATTAGAGAATCGAAAAATCGACCAAAAACAATGCTTTCTTTCGGAAGCAAAATCCAAAGAGGATAGACCCAAAGAGGATAGACCTGAGTAGTGGCCCGGATCGGGGGATTTGACTGACTCCAAAAATGTTAGTTGGTACCCCACGGAAAAGGCGGCGTCCCGGTCGAATTGTCGGTAAATGTGAGTCGGGTGCGTGAGTAACTCGGCAGTAGCAGTCCCGCTGTGACAGGGATAGGTTTGGTGGGTGAATTTTGTTCTCCTTGTACTTAATATTTACTTTATGTTTTTCATTTGATATATTCGCCGACTAATTAATATTAAGGGATGAAACAAAGACTGTTCAATGGAGAATAAAATTCGCCATCCATCAACCCACGTTTCATCCCTTAATCTCTGCAATAAAAAAATTAATATTGCGACGAAAGTCACGGCGCTATAAGAAACCCAATGTTTTCTCGGCGCAGAGTGACTCCCCAATAATTCGCCCGCTAATTAAAAAATCGTCTC
>NW_021680814.1:110305-199179 GCF_001412515.2 Diachasma alloeum | reverse complement strand
GGAATTTAATTCTCCATCGAACAGCATTGGTTTCATTCCTTAATGTTAATTAGGAGGGGAGAGACGATTTTTTAATTAGCGGGCGAATTAATGGGGAAGCGCTCTGCGCCGAGAAACCATATTGAGTTTTTCATAGCGCCGCGAATTTCGTCGCAGTTTTTATTTTTTTATTACAGAGATTAAGGAATGAAGCGGGGGTTGAAGGATGGGGAATTTAAGTCTCCATCGAACAGCATTGGTTTCATTCCTTAATGTTAATTAGGAGCAGAGATACGATTTTTGAATTAGCGGGCAAATTATTGGGGAGTCACTTTGCGCCGAGAAAACATTGGGTTTCTTATAGCGCCGTGACTTGCGTCGCAATATTAATTTTTTTATTGCAGAGATTAAAGGATGAAACGGGGGTTGATGGATGGGGAATTTAATTCTCCATTGAACAGTCTTTGTTTCATCCCTTAATATTAATTAGTCGGCGAATAAATCGACTGAAAAACATAAAGTAAACATTGAGTATAAGGAGGACAAAAGCCCCCTCCGAACCTGTCCCTATCACAGCGGGACTGCTACTGCCGAGTTACTCACACACCCGACTCACATTTACCAACAGTTCGACCGGGACGCCGCCTTTCCCGTGGGGTACCAACTAACATGTTTGAAGTCAGTCAAACTCCCCGATTCGGGCCTCTACTCAGGTCTATCCTCTTTGTTGTGTACTGTCAGATGAGGTGAAAATGGCCTCCAGTGTATTGCGTTATTGTTTGTGTGCTGAGAAAATGGGCACACGATTGTTGTTAACAAAATCTATTCAGCAGCTGCAGAATCCCCAAAAGTAAGTACATATTTTTCACCAAAATTTATCCGGAAAATTCCAATACCATCAACATTCGGGAAACCTAACCTCATTTTAGTTTTACATAACTATTAATTTCGAATATTTTTTTAACTGAATAAAAATAATGATGTTCTTGGAATCGAATAACAATTTTCAATTATTACTATTGAACAATAATTTCATATTCTCATCATAATCCTAAAAATAAAGGAAATCATTTTTTTTCTCCACATTGCAATAATTATTCTATTGTAGGGGAGGGTGGGGTAAAATGGACACTTCAGACTTTTTTAAAATTATTCATAACTCAGAAACAAATTTATCAATTGAGCTCAGTTTAGGCTCGTCACAAAGGGGAAGAATTGTTCTTTATATTGAAAAAAAAAGTTCTTGAATTTTATCCACATTTCAACCCCTCGTTAACATTAAAAAAAAATCAAAAGTGTCCGTTTTACCCCAACCTCATTGTTCTAAGTATTCTTGAATATTTTTTTGACATAATTATGTATTACACACAGTGGAGTTCCTTCATTTTTTCATACATTGAATGATTTGCATTAAGATCTTGTCGACAGAAATTATAATTCTTATGTTCTCACTACACGATATACATATTGACGTATCCGAAGTAGAAATGTACCATACGAATTAGACATTGTGCGATCTGAATTGCACATTGTATAACACGGTACAACAAAATAAGGTCAAGTTTTTTACCAAAGATGAAATTTACACCACTTATAGATTTTTGCACGCTGAATTCAACGGTTTTTGCAAAATTCTTCTAGCACGTCAGGTTTTAGAGAAAAAAAATGTTAAAGTTGTGAAATTTGTCAAAAATGAACTTTTTCAAAAAATTCTCATTCAATGAATTTTTGACAGAATTAAATGGAAAAAAATAGCAGAGTATAGTTGAAAAATTATTTTATCGGTTAGAATAAACCTCTTCCAATTCCGCGGCGTGATTCCGCTGCAAAAAAACCCTAAAATTCATAAATTTGGTTGAATTAACTGTTGATTACGTGAACTCTCGGAAGTTGGCTTCGTATATATTTCTAACCCCCTGGAATTTATTCAATAACGTGCTTATGCACGTGGTTAACCCCGCGGAATTTATTCCACGTGCTTATGCACGTGGTTATTTTTTTAAAGGCTCTAGGTTATAAAAAAGAACTGTGAGAAGGTTTTTGAGTGGACTTCTCAGTTTGAAGTAATATAGGCCGCCTTTTAAGAGAGAAATTGTGAATCCGGGAACTACCGTTGGGAGGTTGGAACGTGAAATGCGAGGTATTTTCTTTCTATCACCTATTGGAGGATTGCTCTCACCCACATTTGCGTCCATTTACTATTTTATTCATCATAAGGTCTTACTGCATAAATACGATGAGGACCCACGAAGCCCCCAGGATGACAGTTCCATGTCCCTCATAGTTTATATCCCCTGGATTGGTTCAGCAGACATGCCGACTTACTTCCCAAATTTTCCCTTTTTCTGAATTTAATTTCTATCAACAATATCTATTCTAGGATTTCTGTTCATAGTTTGTATGTCTCTAACTTCATTTTTTGTATGTAATTCAATTTATTACTCGAGAAATTACCGTTATATTTTGAAAAGAAATTCTCTCATAAAGAAATGAATACTTTTGTATGTATTTCATCAAATGAAGCCTCAGGTTTGCACGGTGACCCATCAAAATTCATCAAAATCGCATCAGAGTGATGAATGCTAGTGTACCATCAGGATAGAATTTGAGAGTACATTAGGGTGAAGTTTCAAAAATAGCTATAAAGCATAAGCAAAAGTAAAAGTAAGCATCAAAGTAAAGAATAAGAGTAAAGTCAAGGATAAGAGTTGAGCAAAGGGGTTTTGCATTTAATCACAGAAGAAGAAGAAACGAGTTTTGAACATTGAATATGAAAAATTGTCATCAACAAGTTTTTCGTCGTTTTACAGTTTCAGCGTTCTGAAAAGAGATCCTGTAGGATTTGCGTTTGTGCTCCGTATCATCATCGCTCATTAAACTCCAGCAATAATCTCCCAACATATGGAGTATGGACTTTCCTTGATATCGCTTTTCCATTGTCGCGATGCCCTGGTGGAATCGTTCTCCGTGTTCTTCGCTGACGTCGACTAGCTTCTCCGGAAAAAAATCTAGATGGGAATGTAAGAAGTGAATTTTCAGAGACATGTTAATCCTCATTTTATGAAAATTCACAAGCATCTGTTGCACAATTCGTCGGTAGTGATGTGAACGATGGCTTCCAAGGAACTCAGACAAGACCTTCTTCAGTGAGCGCCATGTTTTCAGCTCAATCTGATTCAGGGTTTTCTCGAAATCTTTAGCATTTTCAATTAACTTGCGGATTTGTGGGCCAACAAAAACTCCTGCTTTAATTTTGGCGTCACTCAATTTTGGAGAGAGTTTTTAAGTAGGCAAATGCTGGTCCGTCCTTCTGGAGTCTTTTCACGAAGCTCGATATGAGTCCAAGTTTTATGTGCAAAGGAGGTAAACAGATTTTCTCTGATTCAGTGAGTCGCTCCCCAACAATATTCCGATTACCAGGGATGAATTCATCGCGTCGCGGCCATTCTTTAGTTTTATAATAGTTCTCCCTGTCCCGAGTGTCCCAATGGCATAGAAAGCAGCTGTATTTTGTGAATCCTAGTTGCATCCCCATGACGAGTGCGACCATCTTCAGATCAGCACAGATAAGCCACTTGTATTCCCTGTACTGAATCTTATCAAGGAGGAGTTGCACGTTTGCATGGTTCTCTCCCAATGACGTAGAGTACGCAGCAGGCACAGAAGGGTAAATATTGCCAATGTGAAGGAGTACAGCCTTTAAACTGGTGCGAGAGGAATCGATGAAGAGGCGCCAAGCCTCTGGATGATGATCATGCCCCAGACTTTTCATAAGGCCATCCACATTGGAGCAATAGAAAAGCTCTTCCTCTTCCATGAAATACTCACGAAAGGTCTGATCTCGATGACGGAAATGGCTGGTAGTAACCCTAGGTTCTAAGACGTTGAATTATTTGAGAACCGAACCCATATACTCCGATCTTCCCTTCGTGAGGTTCAAGTCCCTAGCAAGATCATTCAGCTGCCCTTGGGTCATGAGACCTGGTTTCACTAACACCGGTGGTACTTCTTCTATGTAATTTTCATCTTTGGAAATGTCTTCTGTGTCGTCTGTGTCGGTGCACACAGGTGCTTCTGCAGCAACAGGCGTGTCCACCGATGTTGTATCCTTCTTCCCTTGAAATACAGGTACCATCGCCGAAAATGATGGTGGATCCAATGATTTTACGGTTGGATATTGGAGACTCTTCTTATTTTTACGAGAATATCCGTATGTGTTTGCCAAGCAAAAATAACAGTCTGTGATGTGATCATACTGTTCTCTCCATATTGCTGGGACGTTGAACGCAAGTTTCATCTCCCTGGTTTTCACTGATACCTGTAGCAGGACGCGACAAGAGCAGCAGCACATTGATGCAGTCCAGGGTTTGTCCTGGTTACACATGGATCGGCTGAACACGATGTCATAGGCTTCCTTCACAGCAGGGGTGATATTTCTCCTCTGTGATGTAGAGATGAATTGTGCACAAACCTAACAGAATGAATCGGGTGAGTTTTTACATTTTCGCGACATTTCTAAGGAAATTGCGAACTGTTAGAGAAGACAGTTCAATCCTGAAGTTGCTCATGGGTTTCACCCCGAAATTCTTCTGTTAAATTGGATGGAACGAATGTGGAGTGACGACAAAGGTCAAGCGGAAGGGTTGAGATTACAAAGGTCAAACGCAAAAGACAAGTCAGTCGATGGCTAGGGTCTTGAAATCTTGTAATCAAGGTTTGTAATCTCTCCATTTGCCCCTTTCGCTTCCCTCCTACCATCACTCTAGTCATCTCTCCACTCGCTCCACTCATCTCTCCTGCTTGACTTCTATGAATTTTTCTGTTCCTTCCCTATCTGCCATCAATTCTCTGGGATGAAGTTATCAAAATACACAACTTGTCAACTAAGGAATTTTTCCAGCCCTCTTTCGATTGTAGTGATGCCGCGAGACGCGAGAGAAACGAGACGAGACAAAAGACATAACGAGACAAGAAAATTTATTTCAGAAACTTGATTTACTGTAATTTTTTGCGCAGAAAATTAATTTGACAATAGGAAATAAAGCTAGTGACACACACACACGATCAAAAAAATTCAGGGATGATTCCAGCCGATGAAAATTCTGTGTCAGGAGGGGAGTCAAGTTGAAAAGTAAATTTGCATGACCAACGAAACAGTCCAGAAGCCGCATAAACGAAGAGGGATATGGAACTGTCATCCTGGGGTCTTTGGGGATCCTCCAAATAGAAAATAAAATAAAATAGTGAATGTAAGCCAATTTTACGCTGGATGATAGAGAGAAAATACCTCATATTCAACGTTTCAACCTCCCAATGGTAATTCCAGAATGACGATTTTCCTTTCAACCGGCGACCAATATCAATCCCAACTGAGAAATTCATTAAAAACCTCCTCACAGTTTATTATTACTCACCATAACCGTGAGTCTTTGCAAAAATAACCACGTTATTTCGCGTTATTTTCACGTTTTCTCGGACGCTGCCAACGTTGTAATTTGATTCTCCGACTTTATAATGTGAATCGCGAGAATATGAATATCAGCCCAGTGCTATGTAATTAAGGAAAATTTTCCGATTTGTCGTCCCATTTTTACTATAACGAATGTCGATCATTTAGAGGTAGTGGAGGGGGAAGTTCTGTCGTGTGTAGATATGCGCTGCGCTCGGCCAGATGTTCTGTACAGTCGGTGTCAAAATTTGTTTTGGCCGATACGTTGCCGCGTATCTCGATTTCTAGCTGTGTAATTTATTGTTTGCAATTTGATAGGTTGGTAGAATTTGAGCATGTAGAATTCAAGGAAAACAAAATCTACCAGCCCAAGTTTTATGAATTTTATTTTTTTCTTAAATTGCACAACCTTAAATTATAAACGTCGAATTGGGCACAAAACATTAAACATTCACTAATTTGAATTCTACAATGTGGAATTTACATTGCGCAATGTGCAATTGAGATGGCACATGACAATTTTGTAGAATTCAATATGTAAATCCTGTATATAGAATTTGTAAACATCATTCGTGTCAAAGAATGAAGATCTCCATTGTGCGTAAGCCCTCTAAAAAAAATCGAGTGCTTACACAGGAAAAGGGGCACAAGTTAACGGCCAGGGAAAATTTCCAGTGCTGGTCATGGAATAGTACATTTCATGCCCGAGCCTTGGAAAACAGATCATCCCCCCCCATGTGCAAGATTGCCTTCTGAGCCGAAGGCGTGGATGGCAAGCACGTAGGGGGGGGGGGGGGATATGTTTTCCATGGCGCGGTGTGTATATTAATTTTCCGGTCCCGCAACACGAAAATTTTATTGGGAAGCACGTTAATTTTTGCAGAAACAGCACTTGAATTTTTCATAGTCACTAAATTGTTTTGTCACTAAAACTCTTTTTCCGTATTAGCACTACGATTTTTTGAAAGGTTTTCTCCATATGTCTTTTATTAATTCTGTTGGAAGATGGTACTCAATTGGTTACGAATATTAATTAATATTAACTATTCAATATTGGTCAGAAAATTGTCAGTTGGCACTGGAAAATATGCCGAGAAACGAGAGATAGTGACTTACGATTTGGACGTGGTGAACATATCTCCAGAAGAGATTGAACGCCAACGTACCACGAGAGGTCTTATTGAGGTCAGTGATAAAGAGGATATATCGATAGTTTCCGGTGTACCTGAGGAGCACATAAAAACTAGGACTGTTCGTATTTATCAGCCAGCAAAGAATGCCATGCAGTCTGGAACCAATAACATCAATTTTTGGCAAATTGATTTCGATACACGAGAACGCTGGGAGAATCATTTGATGGGTTGGAGCTCAACGTTAGTATTTATATTCGCACAGAACACAAAAATAATAATAAATTCAATAAATATACTGCCCGAGAGAAAAATTTAGGCCTCTTGGTAGGAATTGCTGTAGCTGACAGAAAAGTTTGAACAATGCAGGAGAATGATCATATAAATAGTCCTAATTCATGTATACGGACCATTTCACCAAATATCGGCTTCAAAATTTTCCGTTTTTTTGTCCTTTATGTATTACTTATGTATCGAAAATTTTACTTCTCCGGTAGAAGAGGCCCTGTGCTTCAATTAATAGAGATGAGCATACTTTTGCAATTTCGTCTAAAAGCTTTTCCATTGAGTTAAACGTACGAAAAAAAGCTTGAAAAAACATTGAAAATATAGTTTTGTATCGGAAATTTGCGGAATTTTCAAAAAATGATGTTGATTTTGCTTGCACGTTATTTTCATGGTAAAAATCTGAAAATACAACTTAAAACGTGAATTTAACTGTATTCATCATCTTTTTTTTTAATCCGTTTTGTTTCTCCAAAAAATTCACACAATTTTCGATTAAAATACTGTTGCAAAGTTGTTTTCTCATGTATCATATACCATTAAATTTTCATTTAAACAGGGTATTTGTTGGGTTCAAATGAATATTATTATTTATGAATTGATCATCCAATAATTCAATCACATTTTACATAATCTTCAATACTTCTCAATATGGTAATGGGAATCAATTAATCTTCAAATTATGAAGAATATGTCTCAGAATTATTATCCAAAAGGCCTACGTTTCAGTGAAACATGAGCAAATAATTTTAGAATTGGATTATGATCGCAAATTTTCTAAACTTTTGAAAAAAAAAATTGATCCACTATAGAAAAATTCGTGTCCGTAACCAATGTTTTTTCTTTGGTTTCTATGCTCAAGTCCTTCTTCCCGTTCCATAAATCATACACTCAATGTACTCATTCAAAAGCTTATCGAATAAACTTCAAAATGACACCTGATTTGTCCAATTCTGACCAATTTTCATTGACTTACGAGAGTTTTGGATGAAAATTAAATTTTCATGGTTCATTTGAAAAATCAACTTCGGTTGGATTTTTCGATGCTCCTAAGTGGACTAGGCAGAGATATCTATATGGGGTATTCCATGTGAACTCACCCAGGTCAAAACCCTCACCATCGCCAATCATATTGCCGATTTTTCCTGTGGTTGTATCTGAAAAAATTTTACTTCTCAAATTTTTTCAAATTTTTTGAGGCATCCTGTGGGCAGCCATGTTTTTTTGCAAGTTTTATCTTCAAATGCCTGTAACATCCGTAAAAATCAACCGATTTGAGTTTTTTTTTTACAAAATGTGCGTCTTCGAATACACTTTCCATATAAAAATATGCCAATTTTTTTCAATTCGTTCTTCCATCGATTTCCTCAGAAAAACCTCAAAAAACGAGTCGTTTTCAAAGTTGGACCCTGTTTATAGTTTTCAAAAAATTTCAGTGAATATATTGGACTAAAATAAAATTTTTCACCAAAGGCCAAAGTGGGATCTCTATTAGAACACACCACTCGGAAAGATTTATTGTTAACGAATTTTCAAAAAATCATCAAATTGTTCCTGATTCGAATATAATGCAGTGATTCTTCAGGCGGTCAATTCAAATAAGGCTTCTGCGTTCAAATGCGAAAAGAATTTTGAAATTTTTGGAATTTCTCATTCCGGATTCATATATTCAAATTGGAAATGACGGCCACGAAATGGGAAGCCCACTTTGGCCTTTGGTAAAAAATTTTGTTTTGGTCCAATATATTCACTGAAATTTGTTGAAAAATATGAAAAGGGTCCAACTTTGAAAACGACTCGTTTTTTGAAGTTTTTTGAGGTTTTTCTGAGGGAATCGATGGAAGAACGAATTGAAAAAAATTGGCATATTTTTATATGGAAAGTGTGTTCAAAGACGCACATTTTGTAAAAAAAAAACTCAAATCGGTTGATTTTTACGGAAGTTACAGGCATTTTAAGATAAAACTTGCCAAAAAACATGGCTGTCCACAGGATGCCTTAAAAAATCTGAAAAAATTTGAGGTCATATTTTTCCATATACAACCACAGGAAAAATCGGCAATATGATTGGCGATGGTGAGGGTTTTGACGTGGGTGAGTTCACATGGAATACCCCATATATCATTTTGAATTGGTTGATTCAAAATGATGGGATTGTTCTATAATTATTGGCCATGTGAATGATACTATTCATATACCATTTCAACAAGGATATTTGTTGTTATAGAACGTAAAAATCATGGGAATGAGATTTTAAAAAATGACAACCTATATCGATCTCATGCAATCTGGCTATCTCACTTGGTTCCTAATAAAAGATGGTGCACACGGTGAAATAATCGTTTCAAGTTTCATTTTTCGATTTTTGCTATGAAAATTATATCTGGCCGAAAAATTACCATCATTTTCGGAAAATTCAGAAGCTTTACGATGCAAAATTTTGTTTGCAATATTATTGAAGTATTTTAGAAGGCACTAATAGAAAATTTTCAGGATGAAATTGTTAAATTAAAAGAACTGTCAAACGAAGCGGCAAATCTCGTATAGTTAAGGAATCGCATTTTCTATGTACAAATAATCATCGGCGCTGAGAAAATAACAATAATAATGATAATTAAAAAAATTGAAAAAATCACTACCGATAATTCTCAGGTCGCATCCGCGTACGATATTTCATGGAATGATCTCATACAACGGGTTCCTATTAACGAGGCTTTTTAACTACTAACACGATTCCTTAATAGTTAACGAATACCTTTAATAGTTAAGAGGCCCTGTGAACAGTAACTTAATCGTTCCACGTTTTCTATCAGTGTAGGCAAGTTAGTTGTACTCTGAGGTTTACTAGTTATGGGCAATATTAATTTATTCAGCCAATAGATATTTCTACTGAAAACAACAGCCTTGTCTGGTATCAATTAATGACTACTGAAATTTATTATATTCTACCAACATCTCACCTCCTCGTGATTAAAAATACTGGTTTTCAATCTTTTTTTTGGACAGATTTTGTGGAAATAACAATAAGTTTCAATTGAGGATTGTGAGAAGAATCCCTAAAAACTCAGGTTTTTCTACACGAACCGCTGTTATGTTTCTGACAATTGATTGAAAATTATTGCCAAAGCATGATTGAACGGAAAGATAATTACATCTTCATGTTCTTTGTACCACAATATGTTATTTTTTGTTATTAATGATGCTTCGAATTATTCTTCCGTTAGTAGTAGGATCTAACGAAACGTATTCCATAGTGGATAATTGCAGAATGGCAGGGTAGTACTAAAATGAAGCGACTACGCCAGAAATCAATTATAAATTTTCATAATATTGGGGCTTTGTGGGATTCTTCACCAGCTGCGTCCTCTTAGTGCTGATGAGGCTTGATATTTATGCTTTACCATTCTCTTTTAAATTTAATTTTCAATACTTTAATAATTTGATTTTTTTTAAATTACCATACCTTTAGAAGGAAAGGTTCAAATTCATTAATATCAGCCTAGAACAATTATTTTAAATTAGTTTGTGATATAGTTATGAATTTTTAGTATTACCAACGGTAAGCGAAATTTTCCGATTTTCTTTCCATTTTCTTTTTTTTTTATTTCTCAATAAAACTTGATCCATGCAAATCGTATGAACGTCTGTTTCATCTTACTCTTAAAACTTATCAGCTGTAATATCCCTAGATCTTTAAAATTATCATATTTTTTCTAAAGCTTCATTGCAAACACATGAAAATTTCAAATTCTGCAAACTAAAACACCAGAGTGAAAAACTTGACACTTCTGTTCATTTGCATGGAAGTAATTTTGAAGGTTGAGTGGTATTCAAAAGCTTATTTCTTGGATGCGTGAGAATTATAATATTTGGAAATCATGCCATCAAAAAATTCCAAAGCCAGGAGGAAATACTAAATGGAAATTATCAAAAACTAGTAGGAAATGTTTACGGAAATAGTGCTCTGGATGTACTTTATAGCATCGAATACTGCGCTTCAGTGCTCTGATTTTCCAGAATCCGATAGCCAAAAATATATTGAGACTTTGAGAGTCATATTTTTGCTTTTTGCTTTCCTCACTTATGGGCTCCACATGATATGCCGACTTAATACGTGTTATTACCAACTACACTATTGTCGTAGGGACATTTTTTTGCAAAGGGTAAAATACGGAAAAAACGAAAACTAAAGAATTGACCACCGACAATACGGCTGTTAATTGGGTGATTTAAAGATGAAAAGTGAAAACTGAGAACAACACTGCAAGAATGTTATTTTTTTTCTCGTTTCTATTCCTAGCCACTTGTCTAGATTTATTCGGATTATAATTCTCTTTTTTTATTTCCGTCTTCTTGAAGCATTCGATTAATAGCTTTTTCGTTGAGAATTTTTACATGTTAATTTTGAATTTTGAATTGTTTTTCCTTTTTTGTTATTGTTTCATCATTCTCATTCAATTTCATGTTATTGTCTTAATATGCAGAGGTGATCCACTGTCAAATCTCAAATGCGAATTCCAAACAAAAGAAGAAGCCATCGAACACTGTGAGAAAATGAGATGGAAGTGGTTTGTGCAAAAACCGAATTATTCAGCCCCAAAGCCTCGCTCCTATGGTGCTAATTTCGCCTGGAACAAACGTACCAGAGTATCCACCAAATAATTTATGTCAAAGGTAACTTCTAAATAACATCTCTAATCCTGTACGGTAGTAAAAATGTACGGAAAATGCTGAAATTCAGATGAAAATAATACCATGTACAAAGATTAACTGGTTGTTCAAATAAAGATAAAATTTCAGTTGAACTCGTTGCTTTGATTGCCTAATTATTCAATTTTTCTTCACTGACACATCTTTTATAGAAATTCAATTTCGAAAAATGATTGCATTGGATGAAGGACTCAAATTTAAGGTATTTCGTCTGTGGATCTCCGTAGAGGGGGGTGGGGTGAACCGGGTGAGGAGTCCTATTGTTATCGAGCCCTAATTCAATCGCTGAACATGAAAAATCCAAATTTTCAAATAACATTTTCCATTATAACATTGACGTTTTGTTTCGATTTTTTTAGTGAATTAATTAATTTATTTGGAATCAGTTACACGTATTGCATTGTTGTTTTAAATTTGCTTTATAATTATCGAAATTGTATAAAAATGCATAGAAAAAGTGGCAATGTCCCACAAAGTGGCCGTTTCATTTTCCAAGCTGGCAGTCCTGCAGAGTATTCTACCCGAGTCAAAGGTGGTGTATATTGTCGGACTAGAGAGATTGTAGGCTTCGGTTCCTATTCCCCTACCATTATGTTGTATAGGACTAGGGATGTACGATACCCAAAAAATATCGATATTTGATATTGAATTGGATTGCCCAATATCGATACTTTTTTTAATGCTAATGACACATTAAAAAAATATATTGTCAGTTGAAAAATGAAAACAAACAGTTGACCGCTCCTATGCTGCAGAAGGCATATGACTGTTACTTTATTTATTTGTGTTTATAATTTTTTATTTCTACCAATTCCATTGGTAGTAAGTTTCCGAATGGGGACCCATAGCAATTCTCTTTCAATTTACAAGAGAAACTATTTTCTCACGTCACATTCCTATCCCAATTTTCCCTCAAGTTATTATGCGAAAAAAAAATTTAGGGAAAACCGAAAATGTAAAATCGCCAATATCTCTGGAATCTTATATATAAAGGAGAAGCGATTTTCGAGGCGACTGACGTATCAAGCTACAGCCCAAACTACAAGAGCTACGAGCATGAGCTTTTGCCTACAGCTACCCTTAGTGACGAAAATATCGTGACGATATATCGCCGATAAAAAAGCAGAAAAACAAGTTGATATCTCGATTTTTGCGAGGAGTAGAGTGCGTACAAGCTTTTTATGAAAAACGTAAAAATCTAAATATCTCGAAAACTCTGTATAAACGGGTATACGTATTTGGATTGATTCGTATAGAAGACATTGAGACGAACATTTTGAAAAAAAAATTGAAACCGATTGAATATTTTTAGAGATATTACATAAAACACATTTAAACACAAAATTGAATATCTCAGAAACTAATCAACCGATTTAGCTCATATTCAATACCGGTCATTGCGATAATAAGAAATAACTTCATACCAAATTTCAAGTTGATATCACGATTTTTACGAGGGGTAGAGTGCGTACAAGCTTTTTATGAAAAACGTAAAAATCTAAATATCTCGAAAACTCTGTATAAACGGGTATACGTATTTGGATTGATTCGTATAGAAGACATTGAGACGAACATTTTGAAAAAAAAATTGAAACCGATTGAATATTTTTAGAGATATTACATAAAACACATTTAAACACAAAATTGAATATCTCAGAAACTAATCAACCGATTTAGCTCATATTCAATACCGGTCATTGCGATAATAAGAAATAACTTCATACCAAATTTCAAGTTGATATCACGATTTTTACGAGGGGTAGAGTGCGTACAAGCTTTTTTTTTTATGAAAAACGGAAAAATCGAAATATCTTGAAAACTTTGTATGAATGGGTACTCATATTTTGATTGACTCAGATAGAGGACATCAAGACGAACATTTTGAAAAAAAAATATCGAAATTGGTCCAATAGTTTTTTAGATTTTCGCGAAAAACGATAAAAATACAAATTGCTCTCTCTAAAAAACAAATGGACCGATCGGGCTGAAATTTGGCACAGAGGTACTCCAATTCAATACCAAATATCTGACAGAATTTCAAATTTTTTAGAACTGTTTTAGCCCTCTATTCGTTTAATTTACGAAAAAATGACTACGAGATGACCGTGAGCACAGACACACACGGTGTCCAAACTTCGTATTTTTACGTTTCAGACCATTGTACATCGTTTCCAAGCAAAATTAGAGAATGTGAAAATCCAATGATTTCAAAGCTTCCATTCGGAAGCAAAAAAAAAACGAAATGAATGGAATCAAATGCAAAGGAAGGTTGTATGAAACAAATATTAGGGGAGGTGCGGGTAAAGTAGACAGCGAGGACAAAATGAACATACGCAAAAATCTTATATTTTCTCAATTTGTTAATTTGTGTTTTTCCTCATTTGAATAATAAAATCAACAAAATATTCAACATTTATATAAAAATCAGGGCACCATAGGATGAAAATGTGAATATTCGACGATAGTCCAAACGCTGAGGGGGATTGAGTATACATTTTGAGAAAAATATTTGCAACAAATGTTTTGTTATAGGTTTTGAGGTACAGAATCTGAATTTCTTGGTATATCAACTGAATTTTACCGCAAAGGCATTATTATTCACAACCTAAGAGTTTAAATGTCTCTCCTGCGGTCATTAGGTCACACTCGAAAAAAGTTTGAACAAAAAAACGCCAGAATTCGCAACAAATCCAATGACGTTTAATTTTTCAAATATTTCAAATGGTTTTTGACATATGAATTTTGCAATACAATGCGCAGCGCTCCCAGTGAATTCGCCCGCCAGTAAAACCACCATGTTATCAGTAAAAAAGATCCCTCAATAGATAACAATGGTAGGATTCCAATTGTTTCAGTAGTTATTTCAATCAATCTCATTTTCTCATCCTTTTGGTAGGAATAATTCAAAAGATGGAATGATTTTTCAATGACTTTATTGGCACACTCCTAAAACAAATTGTCACTTCTAATCAACAACAATGATTACTTAGTCGTCATTTGAAGGGGCTATTATTGTATAGAATCACATAATCGAAATTGAAATTATTTAGGTACATAAATTCCTGCATTTTTTAATCCACTCGTATTAAAAATGAAAAACTGATTAATCTCATTGTTCAACATAATTACAATTCTCATGGAAGTATAATAGAGATGAAAAATATGAACAATGGATGTAATTAATTCAAAATTGATTACTTTCATTGACAAAGACTTTTTAAAATTTGTAGTCAATGGTGAATGGGTAAAACCAATTGATCTTTCACATTTTGTCGTTTTAAATATGAGATCATCCTGGAAATGAGTGATTTTAAGAGTACTTACAAAAGGTCTATTAATATTTTGTCCTGAAACTACTCGTTCTGGAGATAATTCAATCATTACAACATGAAATCGTCGTATTTGAATATAATAAATCGAAAATTTCATTTTTGACACTGCTGCTACGTTCACCTCGTGCCGAAAAGTACCTTTTCATTTACTCGTAAACGAAAAGTAAACAAAAATTCTTATTGTAATTTGACCCTTAAGAACGTTCGTTTGACTTTTGGAGGATGAAACTTCCGTTCAACTTTACTCCATTCTCACCTAATTATTTCAAGAATGAGTAGTTTCACAACAAAATGTCAAAAGACGTTTTTTGAACGAAATTTCATAATCTAGAGGAGTAGCTCTCTTTAGGAGTGGTTTCCCTTAAATCACTCCTCCCCAAAACAAACTTACAATTACCATAAATGTCAAATTCTACTCCGCATATTTCACCACTCTCCCAACTGATATTCTAACTCCTTAAAAAATTCTTATTCCCAAGAGTATCTATTAAAATATCACAAAACCTCAGAGAAAACCATGGAACCTCTCAAAATGATTATTAAACAACAAAATCTAGTAATAAACACCCGCAATATTCACAGAGAAAGTGAACAGTCGTTTCTACAATAACTACACACTCATACTTCCATTAAAAAATAATTTTTATCAATACCCTATCAAGTCTTGGAGGCAGAGGGGAACATTGCCATCGAGCAGATGCTTGTGCTGTCTTTGATTACGAATAAATCCATTATTATTGAATTAAACTCATCCCTCGGGGTTTCTACATTTCATTAAAAAAATAAGAATTTCAGTCAATTAAAAAAGACTGGATCTAATCGTTTATTGATAATCTCTTTGTTGAAGACCAAACTGAGGCTGCAGATCTGAGACGAGGGTTTGGTACAGTATTAGCTAGATACCATAAGACGATAGCAATTATAATGCTCCAGCTTCTGAAGGGGCAGAGGATTGTTGCGATAGTGCCATAGGCTAGCCAGAAAAAATAAGCAAGCACAGTTTGCATTGAGATTAAAAGGAAAAAGGGTAGATGCCTCCAGAGTAGCGTCAATAAGTTCGGTTGTTTCATCAAGGGTTTTTCTAACATCTGAAATCGCCTGTCCACTGCAAATGCCAAGATTATTGTCAACGGTACGTGAAACGTGAATAGTTGGAAGAATCCGTAGGCATATGTGAAGGATCCGGGGAGATATGATTTTCCGATGTACATTCCCCAAGCGAAAATTATGCCGAAGGAATCTTCTATCACCTCCCCTGCTGCCCATGGACCTTGTAATCATTAATGCTATCTATTAGTTAATGAGTTGATTATGTTGATGAGAGTTGAGAGAGTTTTGAAGGGGTCAATGTGGTTGAGGAACATGGAATTTCTAAATGAATTGGGGAGTTGCGAGAGACTCATTGTATCTCATAATTATCATGGATTGTATTGTTTTATTGTTGTTTTTTGGAACTTACCGAAGACTAGGTAGAGTGGATACAAAACCATCGGCCAGAAGAGATAATGAATCGTAGATGTGATCCAAAGTTTTCTAATGAGTATATGGAGACATCTAATCCTCAACCTTGGACGTTGCATCTTCTTCATCAGCACCAGTTTATGGCACACTCGTAGAATACATAGAGGAACCACATTGAAGACTAGCATCACTCCAAAAGCAATCGCAAACTGCAACAAAAGTGATATAACAAAAATCTAAGAAAGCCATACGCAAAGAGTAATGGAGATAGTAAAATTGAGTATTAAGTCTTCAATGAACTGTAACAGAATTTTCCATTTGGGGCTGGAAAACCACGTTAACTCGCCCATTTCCCCTAGACTGAGAAAACTCAAAAAAAAACTTATCGATGAGCGCCAGACGTCCTTTGACATCGAAGACGACAAACCGAATAAACGAACCTCAAACGAAAAACAAAACGAAGGAACCAGGAAATAACCATTAATCTCACACAAACTTAAAACTAAGGAGTGCAGGGGAAGGTGATAGGTTGTTCGCGCTGCTCAGGGGGTTGGTTGTGGAGAGGGGTAGGTTCGGATGGAAGATGGGCCAATGGGTATTGCTCAAAAAAACAAATAACGTAACTCGAAACACCGGAATTAATGTTGTGTAATATATCGAGGTTATATTCATGTAAAAAAAAATAGGAAAACTATACACAATTGTCGCAAAAAAATATATCCAAATATATCCAAATAATTTAGCAAAAGAAAAGGAAACACTAAATTAACTCAAAACAACTAATCTCAAAAAAACTGAGAGTAAGAGCACGATAAAAGAAATTGAAAAAAACAGAATAATCCCACAAAAAATACATATTCTTCAATACTCAATAATTATTGACCAGACAAAGAGCCAGAGGACAAATGTCTAACGCGAACTTCAATCCCACGACTCAAATTCTCGTCAACGCCACGAAATAGAATTAAAGGTGAAACAAAACCCATGAAATCTAACACACGTCCACGTCCAACGCAAAGAGAAAATCATGACTCTAATCAGCTCGTGTTGACCAGCAACATTTTCACCGTTCAGCGCAAAACCCGAATAATAAAACATGGAACGGAATCGAGATCGTATGGAATCGAACAGCCGAATACACCACCCGTATCCCCACGTAATCCGAATGCGAAATTCTCTCACTTATGCACAAAAAAAGGAACAATCGAACACCACAATAATCCTCAAAAGAGTTCTGCGGCAAAACTCCGGATGGTTACAAAAACCATGCGGTAACGCGAGTCGAAACCCAAAATCTCATCTAAACTTCTGGTTAGATGCAAAATTCTCTCCAGAGGGGCATCGCCAAAAGGCACTCTGCCCGAAGGCCATGGACTCGATGAGGGCTAGTCACCGACTCCTCGAATACTCGACTACTCAACTACTACTCTCGACTACTCGACTACTCTTCGAATATGCAAAAATCGGTCAATTTATACCCCAAAAGTGAAAATAGAGCGAGTATCTAACGTCAAAAGATAGAACGAGAGCGCTATATCCACGTAGTGGGGTCAGCCGCTGTGACATAGCAAATATCCAGCGCTAGGTACGACGAAGCTGCTAAAAGGACACGTCAACCTAATCGCCAGAAAAGCGTAATTCAGTTCAAATTGAACCGACAACACAACAAAAAAGAAAAAAAATGAAACGGAGTAAAAGAGCGGTAATTAGCCCAGATAAGATCCACTAACTATGATTACCTCTTCGGGGCTGCATTCTCAAAGATTACCAGGGCAGAGACGCAAGATACGTCGAAACTATAACTCAACAGAACATATAATGCACCATAAGACAAAACTTGATTCCCTAAATCGTATAGCGACCTTGGAAATTCACACGGTTGCAACGGTCGCGATTGCCCGTGTGACCTTCCGCCGAAACCCAAAACCGAAACTGTCTCATCCCGATAAATCCATACACTGAGCGCCAGCATTTCAGCTGGGCCTCCACCTTTCCCCGAAGATTAAATGCAAGGGGGAATTCCTATCAATAATCGCGTAGCTCGATAATATTTTAGCCCAAACAACGAAAATTTCTGGGCCCCCGATAGTTAACTGTATCAAAATTCCTAACACATAGCACGTAAATACCATCCGGAATAACAATAATTTTTCCTCAATATAAACGATCACCGGACGGTCACTAACACGATAATTTTTCCTGTCCAAAATTTATTAAAATGAAAGGCTCTGGGTCTTTGTCTGATTCACGCTTAATCCGAAGTTCTCGATGGTCTATGGATCGTCTACGGAATTCCCAGAATTCCTTACAGAACCCGTCATTATCTGGAAAATGATCAATGTCAAAGAAAAATGATGAAAACTTTTTTTCATTAAAGGAAGAATTCTTTTGTAGGGAATTAAATAGCCTAAGGAAACTTTCTTTTGACATTTTTATAGATTCATTTTATGCAAAGAAGGTCTCTTGACAATTTTTCCTAAAACCACGCACCATTGAGATAATTAAAAATTCAATTGTCAGGCTCTTCCACTCCCCTCTAAATGCCCATTTCAACCCCTCACGTCTTCTCAATCCCTCGCCACCCTCAAAAATTCATCAACGGACTCATTCGTAAATTTCCTTAACCCTTCAGAACTCGCGCTCAGCCACCGACCTTCGTTACTCGCGTGGTGAGCGCTGCGCCGCCCGTGCTTTCAGTAACGCAGCGTTGTCACGTTCATAGGTACGCGCCGAGCGTGCGGCGAGCGGGAAACAGCAACAGCGGAATTGAAAATTTTACATCCTTCGTTACTCGCGCTGGGCGGCACGGCGCCGCTTTTGCGTATGAGCCTCAACAATTTATTATTTTTCGTAGCCTTGATGGATTTTCAGCGGATAAGAACCTTGCTAATCCATTCTAAATGATTCAAGCTAGGCATTCTAATTTTTTCAATTTTTTGAAAGCTCAATTTTGCAAGAGGCAAGCGAAAATTTGAAAAAGGCGGCGCGGCGCTTATAGCGCGAGTTCTGAAGGGTTAACATTGACATGGAAGAACTTTAATTTTATTTAATTTCCAGTTTTGACATGACTATTACTTAACCATCAAAATATTCCTATAAATCATAATTCTTACAATTCTGCTGGCATCAGACATCAACAAGAACCTTGCAAGCACCTTGAAGGACATCCTGGAACCATCCAGTGCGAACATCTGCACCACCTTCTTCTCCCTGCTCAGCTCATCCACAACTCTCGTGCTGATAGTATGAATGCCGTTCAAGTATCGCGAGGCATTCCATCGCGCCACATAAAGAGGTCCTTCAACCTTTCTGCACTGAACCCACCCCTCCTCATCGATCCTAACACTAACAGATGTGATGGGATCTGTAGAGAACGCCAACACCCTCACATGAGTGGACTCAATAATCGATTTAATGTTCTCTCGTTGAGGCATCGAATACAAAACGTGTTTGGGATTCGTGATGACAGCCACAGGCCAGTCGTTATGCTGATTATCACTGAAGGAGAATTGTCCATGATCAATTATCCCCACTCGGTACATCCTATTGTCCTTCCAGTCAGCTAGTTCTAGCTCTAGATACCCCCCTCGTTGCAACGTGTACATCTCAGGGGCAATTCCGCCCAGGGTGTGATAGTGTCCACAGAGGTACACCATTCCCTCTTTATGTTTAGCCATAATCTCTCTTAGTCCGTCGTCGCACTGGGACAGGATGCAGGAGGTTGGGTAGTGTCCAAACCACACTATATAGTCACTGTTAAGTCTCTTGGAGTCTTGAGCTAGCTGTTTTATCTTGTCTATCTCGTGCTCATCGAGAAAGCCCACGAAGTTGAAAGGACGCTTAGGACCTGGCTCCAGGCACGCGTCAATCGCTATGAACGAGTATTTCTGCGAGTAGAAGCTTATTTGGTGGATATATGAGCGCGGATGGTGCCTGCCTTGGACTGAATAGTTCAAATAGTAGTTCTCAGGGGATTTTATGTTGATGACATTGAAGTTGTCTGGAAATCATGAGAGAAGGATTTTCAGGCGTGAACAGTTGTGTGAGTTTTGAAGTAATGGGGATGGAATTTTCAGATGAAGAAATGGAATTTAAATAGTTCTTGATAGATTATTCTAGAAGTAGTACACTGACTGAAAAAAAGCAGATTTCTAATTTTCTGGGATAAAAAAAACTCTTATCGGTAACATTTTCCGGAATGATGCGGTGAAGGACTACATTGGGAGAAAAACGAGCAAATTCTCCAACTAGTCTTGTTTGGGCCAATAAAATCGTTAGTTGAAAATTACCAAAAAATAATAATTGTTTGGTTCGAATTTGAAAGTATCAAACATGAATAATTACTCTGCTTTCAACAACAATTAAATATTTCCGAAGAGGCGGATCATTCATACAAGACGGTGCCTTTTCAGGATAAAAATATCTTTTATAGATCAATAAATATTTATCAATAATAATTATTTATCAATAAATATTTTGTCCCTAAGTTACAAGATTGTTGTCATATCATCATTGTTGTTTCATTTAGAAATTCATTTTTTGTATGTGCATAGATTATCGAATAGCCGAAACAACAAACTACTATCCCTCGGATATAAAACAAGCATTTTCTGGGAGAAAAATACGTATGGGAGCATCGAATAACGAAGAAGTAGTGCTGGAAATTACATTTCTTGCTTGCACAAAGAATAACATTTTTTTGAAAAGACTAAATCTATTTTTGCTATGAAAATTTTCAATCTCAGCGCACATTTCACATGTTTGGCACAAAAAAATCCTTTTTCGATACTTTTTTACAAACGATCTTTTTGGCACAAGTAAAACTTGTTTGAGAACTCTTCTGTTTTTCTCTCAGTGTAGAAGATTGAAGAAAATGAGGAGATTCTTCAGACCAATATGAATAATTTCTTTATAGTCAATAATCAAATATCGTAATGATTCTTGATTGTAACAGAAATTGATGATTCAATGCATAATCGGACCAGGTAATTCACAAATTCTTCATCTTTGTCCAAACAAGTTGCTAATTTACTCTAATTTTCTAAGCACTCACTGGGGTAATCAAGAAAAAAAAGTGACAAAAAACTTGATGAAGTTGATTAGAGTTGAAACACATTCTGGATTACAGTTCAATGAATATATTAAGAAAAAGTAGGTCTTGAAGAAATTTTCAAGAAACAAATTTCATAGAGAATTTAATTTTCTGCAAAAGAGGTCCTTGGCGTAGTTTTTATAGATTGATCCCTAACAAGGTAATTTAAGAATGAGAAAGAGCTAAATTATCCATCGAGAAGCTTTAAAATTCCATTACCGATTATTTTGTAATATATCTCAGACAGCATCAGGTTTAGAGACAAATATCAAGCGATAGTTTTTGTAAATCATAAACTTCTCTACTGAAACTTCCCCGAAATTTTTTTCCAAAATCTCTTCAATTTTCTCTACAATTTTTGTACACGACAATAAGATTTTTCTGTTTTCTTGATGAAGAGATTGAAGTTTGTCAATTTTACCATGATTTCCTCTGACATCCAGCCAAGTGGTCTTCTTGAGCACCCCAGATTCATCCAAGACTCTTCTGTAATGTTTCCATTCATCCAACGCTTGTTTAGAGCCCATTGCATCTTTTTTCTTAGCATCAGTCAAATCACCAGAGGCCAGAACCACTGGTGGATTGAACGCGTCGACAGTTACATCGCAAAACTCTTTCAGTTCAGTTATTCTAGAGGGGTCCTTGAAGATACTAATATGGATATCTGAAATCTAAAAATGAAAAAATTTCAAAACGAAAAATTAAACCCATATCGAAATGCTCTCCAAGAATTCACCAATAAGTAAAATCTTTTAGAGTTGAAAGGGAAGCAAATGAAGTTTGAGTTTTCGGTGAATATTTCAGAATTTGCGAATAGCAGGAATTCGCTTAGTGACCTTAATTGTAGAACAATATCAAATCTACTAACAAGGTCCCTATAAAGAGGTCCATCTTTCTATTGATATTCTCGCAAAGGTGATTTAAAGACAAGAGGCAGCATGTGGCGTAGTGCGTGTCGCAGTAATAGGCGAAATAGTATTTACTAAATACTAAATAATTAAAGAATGAAATATTTACTATTTAGTCAGTACCTAAATACTGAATACTTCAATATGTAATAATTAGTCCACTGTTCTAAATACTAAAGACTTTTTTTATTTAGTATTTAGCGCTGCAACAAATACTAAATAAAAATTGTAGATTCAAACCCGCATGTTTACCGCCCTCAGCTTCGCCAATACGCAGGCTCTGTGTATTAAACGCAAATACTTTCGTGATCATGCATGGTACACGCAGAAGCTGCGTGGCGCACGCAGAGCCTGCGCATCACACCCAGAGCCTGCATATCATAGGTAGGCTCTTTCATATCCCTGCGTGCAACATGCAGGCTCTTTGGTATTTATGCGTGGAACACGCAGATACTTTCGTGATTATGCGTGGTATACGTAGAGCTTGCATATCACACGCACACTCTTTCGTCGCTGTGCGTGGAACACCCGCAAAGCCTGCGTACCACGTGTAATGGGTTGAGGTCACGGCTCCCAAAAGGCAAGCGTCAGAGTACTACAAACTTACGAATAAAAAACTTCCTATCACCTAGATTTCTTATTTTCAAATTTAACAATGGAATTAAAATGTAATTTTACTTTCGCTCGACACTTCTGATCAGGCGATATAATATTTTCATTCAATTTTTTACAGCAGAATTTCTTCAACAAACATTAGCAATATGTCGAAAAATAATCGACCACATCGATATAATTATAATGGTGCGATTTATATCTACTTTATTTTTATAACTGCGCCGATGTAGCCATATCAATTACTAATACGACATATTTAGGAATTGTGATAATAAAACAAAAAACTATTATATTGACTCGTCAAGCCAGTGATATACCGCAGCCACGAATAAATATCATGCTGAACATTTGAATACAAAATAGTTAGGCAGCGGAATTAATTAATGCCTCCAATCAAGAATTACTTCAATGTACTCTTGAAGATATGACTACTCTTGATGAACTAATATCTTCTTACTTGTATTTACGGTAAAAAATTGATAACTGTAAGGTCATTAACTGTAGTCTGAGTTTACCGGCGGAATTACAACAGTATTTGACGGTTTTATGTGATTAAAAATGATAACGGATATAGATTCCAGCCAAGAAAGTAATCCTAAGAATAATATATCTACCAATGAATTTTTTTGACGAAAATTTCTTTAGTCTTCAGCCCTTGGATTACGTTAACGGGAATTAGAACTTGTAAGAACCTTTGCATTGATCTCCTTATAGAAATGGATCTAGCAGAATCCATGAAATTGTATTATTGAGCATGACGCTAAAAAATCAATAATAGTGGTTATATAACTCCCGTATAATTATACTATCATACATGTATTCAACTATTCCAACCCAAGAGCCTATTCTTTAATGTAATTTTTAGTTTGAGATTATTCGAATCAGGCGCTTAAAAATACTGCGGATTTTCGATTTAGCCGAATGGTATGGCGAACTCTGCTTTATCGACCTTGGAAGATAAGGCAGGGAGCAACATATCGATAAAACATCACCGCTAAATAGGGGCGGGGAAGGCAAAATGGGGCATGAAACCGTAGAGGCTAATTAATTGTGTTTTTTAGTAAAAATTACTTATATTGGAGGTAAAATATGGCTCCAGCATGAGTTGAAATCACGGCATTCAAAAAAAATAATTGAAGGACAAAATGGGAATGCCCCAATTGAAATAACGCAAAATTGCGTTGATTGACTTTGATTATAAATAGTATGTAATTAATTAAAATGTATACTTATATGTTACATATTTTTTCGATACATAATCGAAGTCGTCTCAGGGTGTTTTGACCAAATTCGCGGAATTTCAAGAAGAAAAAATTGAAAATAAAATGGGTCCAGGACAAAACCTAACTTGTTTGACAGCTCAAAATACTTGTTTTGATGACAAGAATTAATGAAAAAAATAAAAGAAAAATAAAACATGACATAATTTTGAAAAACCAAGTTTTTCAACTTATTTTTTTTGGATTCGTTATTATGAGCACCTAGGGATTGAGAAAAAAAATTACTCAAAATATTCTGATAGATAGCAGAAAATGGAAAATTTTGTTGGGTTATAAATGAAAATCCAATGAATAGAACTGAACTTATTGAAAAATGAAGAAAAAATCATATCTCTGAAATGGATTGTCGAAAAAATCTGAAAAAAAATGAGAGATAGTTTTTAATTAACTCATCTGATAGTTATTTCGTACTTTTCTCGCAAATTCATCATTATTTCAATTTTACCGAAAATTTTGAGGTGTCCCATTTTGCCCACCCTACCCCGTTTTGCCCTACCCGCCCCTAGTTAGCAGATAGAAAAATTNATAGTTTATTTATAATTAATTGTTGTTTAAATTCCATATAGTTAGCAGATAATATATTGAAAAAAAAATAGTGATATGAATCGATAGCAAATAATTTGGGAAGTTCAAAAATGTCAAATTCAGAATTAGGGAGTGGATAAATATTTTATAAATAAATATTTTTCAACTTTCTTATAAGGATCCACATAAATAAATATTTATCCACTGCCTAATTCTGAATTTGACATTTTTGAACTTCCCAAATTATTTGCTATCGATTCATATCACTATTTTTTTTTCAATATATTATCTGCTAACTATATGGAATTTAAACAACAATTAATTATAAATAAACTATAGACTCCTAAATTATAATTTTGTCCTTCTAAATTCTCCCTAATTATTCCAAATTGATATAAATAAAATTCATCCGCAAAATAATTTTTCTATTTGCTAACTAGGGGAGGGTTGGGCAAAACGGGGTAAGGTGGACAAAATGGGACACCTCAAAATTTTCGGTAAAATTGAAATAATGATGAATTTGCGAGAAAAGTATGAAATAACTAAGAGATGAGTTGNAATTCATCCGCAAAATAATTTTTCTATTTGCTAACTAGGGGAGGGTTGGGCAAAACGGGGTAAGGTGGACAAAATGGGACACCTCAAAATTTTCGGTAAAATTGAAATAATGATGAATTTGCGAGAAAAGTATGAAATAACTAACAGATGAGTTGATTAAAAACTATCTCTCATTTTTTTTCAGATTTTTTCGACAATCCATTTCAGAGATATGATTTTTTCTCCATTTTTCAATAAGTTCAGTTCTATTCATTGGATTTTCATTTATAATCCATCAAAATTTTCCATTTTCTGCTATCTATAAGAATATTTTGAGTATTTTTTTTCTCAATCCCTAGATGCTCATAATAACGAATTCAAAAAAAAAGTTGAAAAACTTGATTTTTCAAAATTATGTCATGTTTTATTTTTCACGTATTTTTTTCATTAATTCTTGTCATCAAAACAAGTATTTTGAGCTGTCAAACAAGTTAGGTTTCGTCCTGGACCTATTTTATTTTCAATTTTTTCTTCTTGAAATTCCGCGAATTTGGTCAAAACACCCTGAGACGACCTCGATTATGTATCAAAAAAATATGTCACATATAAGTATACATTTTAATTAATTACATACTATTTATAATCAAAGTCAATCAACGCAATTTTGCGTTATTTCAATTGAGGCATTCCCATTTTGTCCTTCAATTATTTTGTTTGAATGGCGTGATTTCAACTCATGCTGGAGCCATATTTTACCTCCAATATAAGTAATTTTTACCAAAAAACACAATTAATTAGCCTCTACGGTTTCATGCCCCATTTTGCCTTCCCCGCCCCTATTTAGCGGTGATGTTTTATCGATATGTTGCTCCCTGCCTTATCTTCCAAGGTCGATAAAGCAGAGTTCGCCATACCATTCGGCTAAATCGAAAATCCGCAGTATTTTTAAGCGCCTGATTCGAATAATCTCAAACTAAAAATTACATTAAAGAATAGGCTCTTGGGTTGGAATAGTTGAATACATGTACGATAGTATAATTATACGGGAGTTATATAACTACTATTATTGATTTTTTAGCGTCATGCTCAATAATACAATTTCATGGATTCTGCTAGTTCCATTTCTATAAGGAGATCAATGCAAAGGTTCTTACAAGTTCTAATTCCCGTTAACGTAATCCAAGGGCTGAAGACTAAAGAAATTTTCGTCAAAAAAATTCATTGGTAGATATATTATTCTTAGGATTACTTTCTTGGCTGGAATCTATATCCGTTATCATTTTTAATCACATAAAACCGTCAAATACTGTTGTAATTCCGCCGGTAAACTCAGACTACAGTTAATGACCTTACAGTTATCAATTTTTTACCGTAAATACAAGTAAGAAGATATTAGTTCATCAAGAGTAGTCATATCTTCAAGAGTACATTGAAGTAATTCTTGATTGGAGGCATTAATTAATTCCGCTGCCTAACTATTTTGTATTCAAATGTTCAGCATGATATTTATTCGTGGCTGCGGTATATCACTGGCTTGAAGAGTCAATATAATAGTTTTTTGTTTTATTATCACAATTCCTAAATATGTCGTATTAGTAATTGATATGGCTACATCGGCGCAGTTATAAAAATAAAGTAGATATAAATCGCACCATTATAATTATATCGATGTGGTCGATTATTTTTCGACATATTGCTAATGTTTGTTGAAGAAATTCTGCTGTAAAAAATTGAATGAAAATATTATATCGCCTGATCAGAAGTGTCGAGCGAAAGTAAAATTACATTTTAATTCCATTGTTAAATTTGAAAATAAGAAATCTAGGTGATAGGAAGTTTTTTATTCGTAAGTTTGTTGTACTCTGACGCTTGCCTTTTGGGAGCCGTGACCTCAACCCCGTGTAATACGCTGAGCCTGCGTGTATCATGCATGATCACGAAAGTGAGGTACTTAAACCTGACACAGCCAAAGTAGCACAATCGAATGTTGGCCATTGCATCGCAAAGTGACAGTTTTTCNATCATGCATGATCACGAAAGTGAGGTACTTAAACCTGACACAGCCAAAGTAGCACAATCGAATGTTGGCCATTGCATCGGAAAGTGACAGTTTTTCACTAATTTATTATGATAATTTTGAATTTTTCTTGTTTATATTTTTTTTGTTTTTTATGGCTGTGCCAAGTTTATATCAAGTTAGCACAGCCAAGTGAAAAAAGACGTTGATGATTGTTTTGTTGGTTCCTAAGGGATGAGTAAACTGAGGAATGTCGAGGGGGAGTTTGCTCACCCCTTAATAATAATGAATAGATTTTTTTTTCCATGTTTTTTTCTATTTGAAAAATTATAATGTTGCATTTTCAAATAGAAAAAAACATGGAAAAAAAAATCTATTCATTATTATTAAGGGGTAAGCAAACTCCCCCTCGACATTCCTCAGTTTGCTCACCCCTTAGGAACCAATAAAACAATCATCAACGTCTTTTTTTACTTGGCTGTGCTAACTTGATATAAACTTGGCACAGCCATCATAAAAAACAAAAAAAATATAAACAAGAAAAATTCAAAATTATCATAATAAATTAGTAAAAAAACTGTCACTTTCCGATGCAATAGCCAACATTCAATTGTGCTACTTTGGCTGTGTCAGGTTTATAAGTACCTACGAAAGTGTCTGTGTGTAATACGCAGATCCTGCATGTAAACGCTTCCATTCAAAAGTAAAAACTGATTAATTAAGGGAATCGAGCTGAATTGAAAAAAAAATGAACCAAGAGTTAGGGATAGGTAGGGCTAAATTCTCATCAGTACTCCTAAGCGTAAAAAAAGTTGATAAGCAAAAGTTAATAAACAAAAAATTTAATAAAAAAAAGTGTCACGCCGTGCAATAAGTCGAGATTATCGCACGCTGCGCTTCGCACGTGTGCTTCAAACTCGGCTTCTGCACCTCGTCTCCTGCTCGGCCTGAAAACTTTACATTCGTCGAAAACTAAATTTGTGCACTTGTACTCTAATGTACTATGTTGCTTGAATTCCGTCAAACAGTCTTGTTTCGACTGTTTCTTTTTGCCCCACTCTCCCTTCTATTGAAAGTAAAAAATGCGAAATTTAACAGATATTGAATCGTCGGTAAAAATCTTTCTTGAAGTTCTCATTAAAAAAATTATTTATTCAAGATTTATTCAAGAATTTCGCAACCTCCCTTCAAAGTTGAGCTTACTTATCTCATACAATCTCTACAAAAAAAAAATCGTCTTTACCTGCAAAAACCACATGAGATTATCCATCATATCTCCAATCTCATACTTCTTCGGTTCATGTCCTTCAAACCTTTGAGTCCCCTCTTCATAATGAGTCTTGCTGTCAGTCGCGATTAAATTAGCTACATTAGCAACAAAAATAGACAGCATAACAACGGAAACAAGGAAGACAATAGTCGATATCGATATCCTCATCTTCATTAAATCACTCCCAAACTCCGATTGCCAAAACACTAATACAGTCATCCAGTGCCTCAATGAATAAATTTTCAATTTTAATGATTTATCTTCATGTTGATGTCTCTCATCTGATCTGATTATTATCGACAAGTTAATACAATTGTCCGCTTTTTCGTATATCTCCACTGACTGACGGAAGACCTCGCACTTTCCTACATCACTCGACTAACACATTTTCCCGAGAAGTTGAAGAAAAAAAATCGAATCCCCTATTTCATCAGAAATTATTGAAGTATCTCTTTCCATTACGCCACTTTAAATATTCAGGTTTTTACCCAGGAACACGCTCCACTGTTCGATCAGCTGATGGACCCCAACAATACCTGCGCAGAAGTACCTTCTGCCGGTCCGCGCATCAGCGTAATAAAATTTTTTCTCGGGAGTTAGCTTAAACTTTCAAATGATCAACATCTCCCGATTGAATGATACGATTTGATTGAAGTAGGTCTGATTTGAAAATCTCAAAAAGTACCTTCAAAATGAAAAAAAAGTTGTTGAATTTCACTCCACTCATCTCGAGTTATTGACGATTGAAAACAATCCATTTTAGCCCGCCCCCTCGTTGTTATTATTGTTTTCTTTTATTTTGCGTGTGGATGCAGACGTGTTCAGACGTGTTTGATGAATGTTGGTGAATTCTGGAATATTGTGACATAATTATTGCAAAGTGACGGAAGCCGGCAGGATGCCACAGGGACGAAGAAAAGCTCCGTTCAGTGGCAAGGCTAAGAAGCAACAGATGCAGGCGAAAAAACATCGAAAACAGACATTCCTAGGTAATTTGCCGAGGTTTATGGGTTAGGTATCGGTTAGGGTAATAATATTTACATTTGTTATGATGATTGAGTGGATATCAGAGGAAGGCTATTTATAGCGGTATAATTGTAAGGATAATGTAAAAACAAACTTTTAAATAATTGGAGCCGAATTTATGGATTTGTTACTGTTATTTCATGGTCAACGATTTTTATTTTGTTTCAAGTATACCATAAAAGACCTTGTTTTCGGACACACATATAGATAAAACCGCATAACTTTATTTCCATTGAGAACAATATTGTTTTGTTGCTTTTTTTAACGTCCCTGAATGATTCGAACAATTTTGTATTGTGCAATTAATGACATCATTGAATGAGGCCCCAGAAATCCCAGAAATATATTACCGCCAGGTTACTTTGCTCCAAAAACCGAAATTCGATTTTACTTAACACAATATTTTTTCAACTCAAATCATATTCATACAACGTGAAACAGCAGGCAAGCAGGGGACAGCGAGCATGACAGCAGGCCATGTGACAGTGAGCATGTCACTGAAAGATGTATTTTTTTTTTACTGCCACCTCCATGAGTGCTATCAAAATTCCAATGTTTCGAATACTTCCTATGAGGGTATACATATTTTCTGTCCAAATTTCAAATGAGATGTCTCGATTTTTGCACCAGCTCGAGTGTTTACAAAGTTTCTTGTAATGAAAAAACGGGAATATTTCGGAAACTTTGTATGAACTAATATAAAAAATTAGTTTTTCTCATATACTCTTTCGGGTTTTTACGATTTGTTCCCTTCCCACCCCCCCAACCCCCTGTACCGCATTCCCCGAAGGACGAGCGAAACACTCACTTGAGGGAAAAACCTGCCCAGGTACAGTCGTCCCTTTAACGAGACTTCCGCTCGACAGTGAAACTGTGAGATTAGAATGTTACAAATTTTGGCTCCCCAGCCGGGTATCGAATCCAGGTCGCTCACGTGCCAGTATGAACTAATATATATGTTTTGATTGATTTAGACAGAAGGCATCGCAACGAATATTTTGTGTTATGTCCGGAGACGTGTCAGCGTCGAAGGACACTTTTTGGGTAGAATTGTAAATTACGGGAAAATAACAATCTAGAATTTTTGATATAAAAATATGGGAAAGCTATACTTCGAAAGGAATTGTTAAGCCAGATACTTTTATATTTTGATTTATATTGAACGACGCTAGGTGTAATTTATCTCTCTTACCTTGATTTACGTTACTAATTTTGAGAATCGAAATTGGGATACTGAAAGGATGAGGAATATTTGAAGTAAGGAAATAGTCAAATGATTCCGAGACAATTTTTCTGTTCAAAAGTAATCTTCTATAATTTCGACTTGGTTGATAATTACAAATGAAAAATTTACAATTTGAATCGTGGTTGAATTGTTGATTTTTGAAATTGATATTAAGTTAATATTTTATCGCTGGAAAGTCTTTTTACAAAGTCTGATAGTGGATTGCTTTGGTCTTCAAAATGGTTGAAGGTTATTGATAATTGAACTTACAGTTGATGATGGTTTTAGTAGTAATCCTTATATTTCTAGTTGTGGANTTTTGGGGAGTGAGTCGGTTCTTGATCGATACACGATTTTGCTTTTGATTGGTGGAAATTATGGCGTGATTTTCCCACTTTTTATTCTTGGAGGGAATTGACCTATTGGGTTAGCGGTTTTAGGCGCGCCGGATTTCGCACTGGCGATTCTTCACCTGCGAGGTGTTACTCTGTTGAAATAGCGCGTCCACTAGCCTTATGTTGGAATATGTTATTTGTTGATGCTGCACTTTTCGGGTTCTCGGTTGACGATGTGGCATTGGATAGGGAGAATAATCGGGAAATTGTGAAGGAAAGCTATTTCATAGATTTTTGGACATTACAGCCCCCGCTCAGAATCATTGTTCTATTTATGTGGAACTGATTTTGAGATGTGTGAATATTATGGTTTGATTGAATTTTTATTATTCTCTCTGGACGTAATCGTCTACTCAGCATTTTTATGCTGGCTTTGTTGTCTGGAGGAGGTGATCAGACAACATGGTTTCTGTGATATCGGTCATTGGGTTTTAGGTTACGTCTTATCTCCGGATGTCAGTCAGTGTGTCACTGTTCTCAGGAGGTGTTGGACGTCTTTTCCGAAGGATTTTCAAGAGTAAAATAGCTTAGAGGGTGTGTTAAGGGTGTGTTTTTGAGGGAGTTAGTCAGTTTTTTGCGTGACATGAGCTCGAGGGTGCGCACCAAGGTGGGTGTATTTTCTGATGTTTCATTTGGTATAGATTTATTTATTTATTTATATTTTGGTTCATGTGGATTATTATTATTATTTAGGGTCGTCGGATTCGTGGAGCTCCGAAGGAGTTGAGGATTTTGTTGTCCAGGTGTGATGGAAAGGGTCCGAATGGTGTTGAGGTTCCACGCGGGCTCTTACCTTTTGTGGGATTGGTTTTAGAGGAGGACCCTGATCTTTTCAAGTTGATAGACATTTTTAACGACAAGTTCTTCTTTGGGAAGGTCGGAGGGTATACTTTCAGGAAAACCTCTAGAAGGAAGGATACGTTTGGGTATACCGATTATACTGCAAAGGTTGTGACCTTTTCGAGGTTCATCTTTGTGCCTGGTTTAAGCCGATCGGTGTTAGTGAGAACAATTTTGCATGAGATGATTCACTGTTACTTGGACTGTATTGGAGCTGATAGAAATAAGAATGCGAATCACAAGGGGGTGTTCCAGAGGGAAGTTGCCCGTATCAATGCGGTGTTAGGATGTGACATTTTGGATGAAGGGGATGTGGATTGGGAGATATTACGGCCCTTGTCGATGGATAAACTGTTCGTTTGTAGTAGATGTGGGAGAGAGCAGATCCGAACTGTGAATCGTCCACCAGAGCCTGGGCCTTTCTTCCCTTGGTGTGCCCAACATCAGGCTGATTGTGGGGGTGAATTTATTTTAAGGTGATGGGTTCTTCTATTGTGATTTAGGGGTATCGAGATTTATTGATTCGGTTGGAAAACATTTAAAAAAATAATTTTGATTTATGTTTTTAGCCCGTCAAGTTAGCTTCATGTATTCTGCCATTGGTGAGGGTGAAGGTGGGGGATGGAATGGCGCACTATTTTTGAAATAGCGGGCCATAATAACTGGGATGATTAACGGATCGTAGGGGGCCAATTTTGGGGACTTTGGCCCTTTGTCGGCTAAGTATTGGCACATAGTCGGTGAAGTCTACATTAATTTCTGAGGTTTTTCATGAATGATTGATGGATTTGAATTATGGAGAGTGGCAGAAATAAACCGTTCATAGCAAATTTAAAAAGTAAGTGCATTATTTCGGATCGCGGTGTGGACATCCTCTAACATTAATTACCCATGATTATCCTACTTGCGCGGGGTGCTTCTTTATATTTTAAACCTATATCCGTTTTTCTTTTTGTTCGACAATTTGATAGACGAAGGATAATAATGAATGACAGTAAGGAAATTATATATATATATGTGTATATAAATCTATTAGTTCCGGGGCAGTATACATATACTGGAGGGAAGTGCACGTGCCCGTAAATATATATATATAGATATATATATAGATATATATATATATATATATATATATATATACATATATAGATGAAATTTTGGGTTCAAATTTATTTTTTTATTTTTTTATTTTTTTTTTACTTATCTGTTAAACTAATTAGACGTAGTTGATGGTCACTCCCGAGCTCAAGGGTATTTCTACGGTGGACCCTGGTGTGATTTCTTGAATTACTGGTGTAAGGGCTGGAAGTGCTGGTCTTGGTCGTCGGGTAGATATTGTAGGTATTGTGATGGTTGGTATCTCTATGTCCTCTAGTTGCTTGTCCCCGGATTTCTCGTTGATGGTTTTTGAGTTTGCTGGTTTTCTTTCGGGCTTGTTGTTTTTCTTGCAACAACAGTAACTCATGCAGGAGAGGATGTTGGTACCCTTTTTGTAAGTTATTATTCCTCCTATTATTGTTGCGATGGAGAGTATTCCGGTAATTCCACAGCTCGTGGCTGTAAAAATTTGGTGACCATATTCCTCTTGATGATGGAGGCCAATCTTCTCTGCAGTCTCGATAGTCTCTTGCATGGATTCGTCAAAGGTGTTAGAGCTGCTCGCATCTGGGATAAAATGGTGCTCAACATGGGGTAAGAGTTCAATCCTTTGGAGAGGAATTTTTTTTTTTTTTTTTAGTTTTCTTCGCAGGGTTTTAGGTTATTTGGGTGTTTCATGAACCGGTGACCGTCTTCATTCTCCAGGTAGACATTTCCTTTTGCAGTGATGTCTATAATCTCGTAGGGTCCAGTATATGCTTGGTCTAGTTTCCCTATCTTAGGTTCTTTTTCAACATAGACGAATTGACCAATTTTTAATTCCAGAGGTCTCGAGGTTTGATCATATATCCTCTTGGAATTTAATTTGGCTTTCTGGAGTTGTTGAAACGCAATCTCATGTATTTTGTCGAGTTTTGTGATCAACTCGATCATGTAATCTGAATATGTTTGTATTTCGCTGCGTTCTTCGTTGAAGTTGGAAGGGATGCTGGCTGGTTTCCCATAGAGTAATTCAAATGGAGTGAAGTTTGTTGCACTATGGATCGTGGTATTGTATGATAACATAGCGAACGGGAGGAGGTCGTCCCACTGATTGAACTCATCTGTGTATGCCTTGAGATATTCGGCAAGCACATGGTGGCTCCTTTCCAAGGCTCCATTGGATTGTGGTCTGTATCCGGAGGTAGTGAGGTGATGAAACCGTAAGAGTTTACTTAACTGGGCGAAGAGTTTACTTAGAAAGCTCGTTCCTTTGTCGGATAGAATTATTTTCGGGCATCCAAACTGAGCAACATATTTCGTAGCTAGTGCATGAGCGATGGTATGAGCTTTGATATCCCGAAGTGGAACAGCGACACAGTGCTTCGAGAAATTATCTTGGATTGTGAGAATGTGGCTATTCCCCTTTGATGTTGTTGGAAGAGGGCCCACAGTGTCAATTGAGATTCCTTCAAAACATTCGCTGGGGGTGTCTGTTATCAGCATAGGTTGTCGAAATTTCACCCTTCGGATTTTCTCTAGTTGACAAGTTCTGCATTTTTTTATGAACCTTTCGACCTCTTGTTTCATCCCTGGCCAGTAGAATCGCTCTCGAATTCTGTTGAATGTCTTGACTATCCCTTTATGACCTGCCGGTAAGGTTTCGTGGCACTCTTTGATTATTTCAGGTCTCAGTGCTTCTGGGGGCATTCTGACGGTTCCATGGCACAAAGTGATGGTGATTGGTTCCTCTTGGAATTCTTTTTCCAGAAAAAAACGAATTCTCAGATCTTCATCGATTTCATCTCCCTGGTTCAGCATCTTTATTTCATTGATTTGATATTTCATCAAGGCTTCTCTCAGGTTTTTCAAACACGTTTTGAGATTTTTATTTTTAACTCTCTCAAAATGCCACTGTTTCACAATAAGGGTGAACGTGAAGAATTTCCCACATTTGGTCACTATTATTTGACCTACTTGTGGTTTGAGTTTTCTGATGTGGTCCAGATTGATAAAATTCAAGTCCCTCAATAGTTTTGTGTTTTGCTTGGTTGGTTCCGCATCAGCAGCAAGAAAGTGCACTAGATTACCTCTAGTAAATGTTAGTCCATCTCTGGACTCTTGGATGTTAGATGCTGTTACGTAGGCATCATCACGAGGGATGCTGCTCATGTCTTCATATCTTGTGTCTTCTAACGTAGAATCTCGTTTCGGTTGGACCTTTTCTAGGTTACTTTGGACGGATGACGATGGCGTGACAGACAATGGTTTGGGTAGCTCTTCAGAGAAAGAGGAAACCTTGATGGGACCTTTTTCCACCCCCGTTGACTCATTTCCATCTTCAGAGAGTTCGTCAGTGAGGTCGATGAGGGGTTTGGATCGCCCTTCGAATTCAGCTAGTTTCTGTTCGAATAGACGGGTGGACTCGTCTAGTTCCTCTAGGAAGTCGGTACTCAGGCTTGTTCTTTTCAGCTGGTATAAGGTGGGTGGTTGATAATAATCCCACTCCGGGAAACTTTCATTTTGAGTTTCCTCGGCCTTCTCGAGGAGTCGAGAAGCTGAGAGCTGATACAGCGAGGTATCTTCGGTCTCGAAGACATCATCCTCTAGGGGTGTCCCTTCAAGGGATACATTGGTTTCATCAAAACTTTCTTTTGTTGTTTGGAAGGTCGCTGTACTTCCTGAACTTCCATTCTCATCACTGGGTAGAGAATTTGTTGGACTTCCTGAACTTCCTTTTTCATCGTTTGATCTTGGAGGGGGATCCACTATGGGTTCCACCGGAATTTCAGGTGCATCTTCTGGATCGTTGGAAGTGGACGTTTCTGAAGGTTCTGTACCGACAGTCTGTGAAGTCTCGCTGAGAGTTCCAGTATCGGTTCCTTGAGTCTTCTTCTTCAATGCCGACCGATATTCTCTGCTGTCTCGGTAAGATATAGGAGTCCTCTTACCAGCGGCCAATTCAGTCATTTGTCGTATTCTGATTCTGTCTGCTACTGATGTACCTGAACCTAGTTGAAGAGCTGCGTCAGGTTCTGAGTGGAATTGAATTCTACGGTTATGATTTCTGTTTGATTGAGGTCTTTTCAGAATGGGGTTAGGTGGCTTGAAGGTCGGTAAACATATTGCGATCGACTTCCCTTCAGATTGGTCGCTGTCCAGAGGATTTTCTGCGAAAGCATCGGCCAGTTGAGCTTTCTTTTGCTTCTTGATTTCTACATTGAAGTCGTAGTCGTTCAAGAAGGTTTTCCATTTTATTTGCCTTGTGGTGGGATTACTGGAGTCCATCAACCAATTTAGGGCAGGGCTGTTCGTGATGATAGTGAAGTGTACGTCAAAGATGTAGGGTCGAAACTGGTCTACTGCATACACCACAGCCAAACAATCTCGTTCCGCTGGGGTATAACGGGTTTCTGCTCCTCGCAATGTTCTAGATGCGTAAAGGATTGGATGTTCGTCTCCTTCCTCATCTTTTTGACTTAATATGCCACCTAGACCCTTCTCAGTGCTGGATGCATGTACGATGAACGGTTCATCCATGTCTGGATGATATAATAATGAGTCTTCAGTTATAGCGGTTTTCAGCAGTTGGAAAGCCTCGGTCTGGTGTTTGGTCCAGTCGTACGGAATATTCTTCTTCAGTAGTTTGGCAAGCGGTTCTGAGATTTCAGCATAGTCTTGAACAAACCTGCGGTAATAATTGCTAAAACCAAGGAATTTCCTCAGACCATGTAAGTTGGTTGGTTTTGGCATGTCAACGAGTGCTCTGATTTTCGAAGGATCTGGATGGATACCCTCTTCGTCGATGATATGACCCAGATATGCAACTTCTTTCATAAAGAATTTGCACTTATCTGGTTGAAGGGTCAGTCCATTTCCTCTGAGACACTCGAATAGATGTTCGAGCCTTTCATTGTGAGCTTCGAACGTTTTGGAGTAAACCACGATGTCATCAAGATATACATACAGCTCGGTGCCTTTTAATCCTGCAAGAGCATGGTCCATCATCCTCTGGAAAATTGGTGGTGAGTTTTGGAGACCAAAGGGCATCCGTGCGTATTCATAATGTCCATCTGGACCAGTGAAAGCGGTTGTTTCACTGTCCTCTTCGTTCATTTCTATTTGATGGAAACCACTCGCGAGGTCGAAGACGCTGAAGTATTTCGCGCCTCCGAGTTGAGACAAGATCTCGGAGATGTCCGGAAGTGGGTAGGAGTCTCCGATGGTTTTCGCTACCCCTTCTGTCATCTTGCTCGGGAAGTGCTTTGGCGATGTCCAAGGCTCTCTGATGGGTATCCTCTGTTTCCTCAGGGGATAGCGCCATGTTGCAAACTGCAAGATTATTGCCGGGGCAATCCATTTCTTCGTCGAAGGGTTCGAGACGTTGCGGAGGAAGTATGAGTTCGATTGGTTCTTCCGTGGTGTTTATGGCACCCACACAGGCTACCCCTTCTGTCACTGTCACTACGCAATGGCCTAGATATACTCCCTTTGGAGTATCCAGCTTAGGAAGGTATCCAACTGATAAATCCGGGTTTTCGATTGGAATTCCCATAACCATTCTTGCTCTGGCCGGTATTATTGTGGGCCCATATGGCCGATGGTACTCATACCAAAAGACAGGAATATTTGGTCTTTTCGCCGTCGTTAGAGTTCTCTGGAGATATCTGATGTCGACTTCCTCTTTTACAAGGAATTCCAGTCCTAAGAGACCTGATCCTTTTACAGACAATTTGCAATCAACAATCTGAAAAGGGGTCGGTGCTCCCGNCTGTCACTACGCAATGGCCTAGATATACTCCCTTTGGAGTATCCAGCTTAGGAAGGTATCCAACTGATAAATCCGGGTTTTCGATTGGAATTCCCATAACCATTCTTGCTCTGGCCGGTATTATTGTGGGCCCATATGGCCGATGGTACTCATACCAAAAGACAGGAATATTTGGTCTTTTCGCCGTCGTTAGAGTTCTCTGGAGATATCTGATGTCGACTTCCTCTTTTACAAGGAATTCCAGTCCTAAGAGACCTGATCCTTTTACAGGCAATTTGCAATCAACAATGTGAAAAGGGGTCGGTGCTCCCAGGATCTTCAAGTAAATCAACCCGCAAGTTGGTAGGGCGTCTTCTGTGACCCCCGTCAGATACTTCACAATGGGTGGTTCAATCCTTGCACCTGGCTTGATGGCTCTTCTTTCGATTAGGTTGATCTCTGCTCCTGTATCAATCAAGAACTGGTGACTTTTCCCAATTAAATTTCTTACTCTTAAATGTATTCGGGGTCCACCCCCGGTAAGGGATATTCTGCATTCTCTCTGCGTCTGTGATGTCCACGTCCTGCAATTCGGTATGCAAAGATGTAGCGGTTGTAATGGAGCGATGTTGAACGTGATGGTTTTAGTATAGAAGGAGATGTGAGCCTTCAATTTATTCAACATGTCGTCTCCCACGATTGCACCATATCCACCAGGTTGGTGAATTATAACATGGAATTTAACGTATACTTCTGGGTGGAGAGGTAGTCTTACTGTCCCTAGGGAATCCATTACATCGTTTGAGAGCCCCACAATTCTACAAATCTCAGTCCGATCTACCATTACATCGGAATTTAAGGATTGAATGGAGATGAGATTTATGGAGGCCCCCGTGTCAACCAGGGCGGAAATTCCATCGTTGTTCAGATAGGGCCCTGTTATACGGATTTGTGGGCCGCTTTTGGGACTACAAAGGACTACTTCTCTTATTGACGTCTCTGGTGAGTGCTCCTCAGGGTGTGGTATTGTTGTTGACCCTGGTCGCTCGTCACCGCACCCGTTTGACGAGCCAGGTACTCGTTTAAAGCCTGGGTTGAAACTCCTTCTGAGGAAGGTACCTTTGACGATTGTTGAACCGGGTTCCCCGTGGTTTTAGGCTGGTGATTCCCCTTGACTCGTTCTCGGGATGAGTCCCTTGATGAAGGGAGAGTCACTGCTCGTTGTTTCTGGTCCTTGAGTTCGATCACAAGGCTCTGAAGGAGGTTCTTAATTTCGCTCAGGTCATCCTTGTTCTCTTTCTGAGGAACATGAGGAACATGTTCCACATTTTGGCGTTGCGTACCCGCTAAGATCGCTGCGAGCTGCTGAACTTGACCTGCATCCACTGGTACATCTTCAACTGTGTCTTGACCCCATGGTTCTGTAAGATTCATTTGGTGGAGCAAGGCTTCAGGTGAGACGCTTCCCATGACAACTGGATTTATGGTTGACATTGGAGGTGGTGGGAAGTGTTGTCTTGACACCCCATTTATTGGTGTATCAGGAGGTCGCCTTCGAGGGATATATTCGTTGAGGAGTGCCGCAACCAGATCATTATTTGATTTTTGAGTCCTTTGCCCGTAACCGGCCTGGAATCCAGGGTTTCCGTAGCTTCTGGTAGGTGTTGGTGTAGAGGGTAACGGTGTATTGTAGGGTCCTTGATACTGTTGATGGACTGGGTATCTCTGACTCTGTTGCTGTTGGTATTGGTAGCCGTTAGACATCTGGTTACCCGCTGTGTTCGACCAAACGTTGTTCTGAATCCCGACTGAGGGATATTCTGTCACATACCGGAATTGGTGGTGATTTGGTATTTCTGGGGCTGGGAGCGCCATAGTTGTTCGAAATTCATCAGTGTCAAGTACTTTCAGCACGTCAGCGATTTTCTTAATCTTCTGACGTCGAATTGTGTCTTTTACTGCCGGGGATGCATATTCTTTGCATCTGGCCAAGGCCTCTTGATTCATCAAACTTTCTAGAGCTTGTCTCGTGGCCTCCGGCTCACCCTCAACTATTCTCAACCCAAATTGAACCGAAGCTGCCATTCTTTCCAAAAAACATTCCAGGGGTTCTTCGGTATATTTGACTAACCCACGGACTTTATTCAGATAATACAAAAAATTATATTGACCTCGGAATCTTTTGACAAGGATTTTCAGGATGTCTTCTACTGAATTTAGGGTCTTATTCGCGACTGCAAATTTCGCAGGAGGCAAAAGGCGTTTCAGGACTTGTAAGATATATTCCTCTTTCTTGCCATCTTCGGTGGGGATTGATAACAAATTACACCTAAGGGCATATTCAAATTCGTCTAGGGTTGCATGCTCAGAAGTTCCGGAAAAAATTGGTATACTACTAGCAATATCCCGCGCTTTGATGTAATCTTCATGATTCCCAGTGATTTGCCCGGCGATATTTGAATCGCCGGTATAACCAATATTTATAGAAGAGTTTGCCATTATGGGATAATTCTAGAGTAAGTCTGGGAATACTCTTGAGAGTAGAATTTTGGAAAAGTTTAAATACTACAAAAACAAAAAAAAAGGAAAAGAAAAGGGAAAGTGAAGAAGTTTTTCCCGATATTATGCGATATTATGAAAATACCGACATTCAAAACGAACTTTGTTGTATAAACCGAACTGGAGGAATTTATATGTGAACCGAGTAAATTCCTTATTATTATTAGGCGGTAAGAGTGAAAGGAAGCCTAGATCGTCCTACCGACTGCGCCATGAAATTCTAGCTGTTATGTCCGGAGACGTGTCAGCGTCGAAGGACACTTTTTGGGTAGAATTGTAAATTACGGGAAAATAACAATCTAGAATTTTTGATATAAAAATATGGGAAAGCTATACTTCGAAAGGAATTGTTAAGCCAGATACTTTTATATTTTGATTTATATTGAACGACGCTAGGTGTAATTTATCTCTTACCTTGATTTACGTTACTAATTTTGAAAATCGAAATTGGGATACTGAAAGGATGAGGAATATTTGAAGTAAGGAAATAGTTAAATGATTCCGAGACAATTTTTCTGTTCAAAAGTAATCTTCTATAATTTCGACTTTGTTGATAATTACAAATGAAAAATTTACAATTTGAATCGTGGTTGAATTGTTGATTTTTGAAATTGATATTAAGTTAATATTTTATCGCTGGAAAGTCTTTTTACAAAGTCTGATAGTGGATTGCTTTGGTCTTCAAAATGGTTGAAGGTTATTGATAATTGAACTTACAGTTGATGATGGTTTTAGTAGTAATCCTTATATTTCTAGTTGTGGATCCTTCAATGAGGTTTTTCTCCACCAGAATTAGAGTTTTCTCTGATCCTATTATGAATACTTCCTATTGGATCACTTTTACCCACTCGTGTACAATTTAACAAAGTTCGGAAAAGTGTTTTTAAGTGAGAATGTCCACAATCACGGTAAACTGGCTAATTTTGTTCTCTTACAATGCAAGAAACACTACTACTTTCGATTTAAGGATGCAGTATCCCTGCGCAACTTTCTTTCACTCAGCTACGAGCTATGTTCGATAACTACCACTCCCGATAACCGTTTTCCAGGCGAGTTATGAGTAGCGGGAACCGAAAGAGACAGATCGATTCCGTCAGTAATTTCCACCAAGTCAAATTAACGCTCCGACGATTGCTTCTAGACTCATTTTGATTTTAATTTTTGGGGAGTGAGTCGGTTCTTGATCGATACACGATTTTGCTTTTGATTGGTGGAAATTATGGCGTGATTTTCCCACTTTTTATTCTTGGAGGGAATTGACCTGTTGGGTCAGCGGTTTTAGGCGCGCTGGATTTCGCACTGGCGATTCTTCACCTGCGAGGTGTTACTCTGTTGAAATAGCGAGTCCACTAGCCTTATGTTGGAATATGTTATTTGTTGATGCTGCACTTTTCGGGTTCTCGGTTGACGATGTGGCATTGGATAGGGAGAATAATCGGGAAATTGTGAAGGAAAGCTATTTCATAGATTTTTGGACATTACGTTTGAAAAAAAGTGAATTCGGTTGCGTACATTTAAAGATATGCCATGTAAAAGATTTTCAGAAAAAGTCGAATATCTCCGAAACTACTGATGCGATTGAACCTATCTTCAATACGAAACATTGTTATCATGAGAGGAAGATTCATTCTAAATTTCAAGTTGATCTCTAGATTTTTGCACAAGCTAGAGAGTTTACAAAGTTTTTTATGAAAAAACTGAAAAACGGGGATATCTCGAAAACTTGGTATGAACGAGTGTATATGTTTTGATTGATTTAGATAGAAGATGTCGAAACGAATATTTTGAAAAAAAAATAGAAATCGGTCCACTAGTTTTGAACTTATTTGCGGAAAACTATTTAAAAGTGAATCGCTTTTTTTTCAAAAACTATTAGATCGATCGGGCTGAAATTTTGCGCAGAGCGAGTCCTCATTAGGCCCTACAATCTAACAAAATTTCAGATTTTTTGAAATTACTTTAGCCACTTAATTACTCAATTTTCTAAAAATTGACCACCGGGAAGATGACGATGGACGTGGCCACATACAGACATGGTCGCCAAACTTCGAAATTTTGTTTCAGACCATTCTACATCATTTCCAATCAAAATTAGAGAATGTGAAAATCGAAGCATTGGAATACTTCCGTTCGGAAGCAAAAAACAATAGTTTACAAAATTTCAAACTAGTCTTTGCTCTTTTGGAAACATACCAAAATTTTGCATAAGAGGACATGTTAACTTTCAAAAACCACTATTGAATTTTCTCGGAAACGGTTTTCGTCAGTCCTAGATTTCGGGGGTAGATTTTAGATGTAAGAATCTTAAGTCTCAATTTTTTCCAGAATTTGCGTTACTTTTTTCACTTTTTTCCATAATATCCTAAATAAGAGTCGAAAGTGGAGCAATGTGGGACGTTTATTCTCAACTACAAATCCCCACATCTCTGTGTATAGACGAATATATCAAGAATTAAAGTTCATCACAAATATTATACTTTGTCCCCCTTCCCTCTTTGATAAGAGAAATTAATGAGTTTTATATGGCAAGAAAGACTACAAGGAAAACTCATTTGTTACAATTTTATTTTTACCTCTTTGAATTGTTACTATTGACTGTGGGATATATAAATAAATATGAAATGCAGTAGATTGAACTTTAACTTCTTTTCTTTATTTAATTCGCACAAGGAAAATACGTCTGCTCTCTACGGATCTCCCTAGCAGAGTACATGCTGGTCACAAATACCAAAAGAATATTCGTCACCTAATGAAAGAACTCACTGTTCTTCCTCCCTATGAAATCATTGTTTATGTTTATGTAAACTCTCAGGCTACTCTCTGGTGCCCTCCACGTCGATTCGTTTTTGTAACCGTCATTTCTTAGTTAAATAAATTCTATGAATTTGACTCAAGTTACATTCCAAGTTACATTTTTCATTGAAGAATAATGTTGTCTAAAAACGATTTGGAAATTATTTAGCGAAAACCTGGGGAAAGAAGAGATTTAGACACAATTATCAGAAATACTTCTTCGTAATTGGTTTTTCAATAGAAAAAGATTTTCCAACATTGTTCTGAAAACCTACCAAATTCTCGGATATTCGCAAAAGAATCTTGACAGGATCGTTTCCAGAATTTTAAGAATTTCAAGATTACATTGCAAATATCCCCGAAACTAGTGAGTGTAGAGAAAACTGTCAGAAGATCATTTGGCTAGACAATTGAATCCTCTGCAAAAAATTACGTCGGACATTTTTCTTCAAACCTCATTGGCCAAAGATATTCACAAAACAATCATTATGAAATTGGAAGAGAATTAAGCAATCCAAAACAAATAAATTAACTCTCCAAAATGATTTCAAAGGATCTTGGAGAAAGTGAAAAGTACATTAATTTAACCAGGAAATGACAATTAAATAAATTTTATTTTCATTTTTTCTAACATTCCTTGAAATAATTTCGGATATTTAACAACAATGGACATGAACTAGGATATATCCTAAATATATTCAAAATGTTAATTTTCTTACATTTCTACAACCATCTCCAAAGTTGATCGATTTACTGAAATTCATCAAGATATCTTTTTTTTAGTCGATAAAATTTTCCACAAAAAGACTCTTGTCTCTTTCCTTAGGCCCTCTAAAAAGTTCAAACCCATCCCCAACTAAAACAACTAAACATCCTGCCAACAGAAAACCCCCAAAAGCAAGGTGACGACGTTGATGATCACTCAGAGCTGGGAAAAATTCAAAAAATCAACAAACAACCTCGTGATACAACTGGTCGAGACCGCTACGCCCTCCAGTTCTTCCAAGAATCCAAAGAAGAACTCCAGCACCGAAAAGAGGAGGGCCGAAAGACCATTCACCCCCTCCCCCTGGACCAACAGGAAGTCTCTTCAAACTACTTCCCAGAGGGTTTGAACATGCCAAAACGTCCGCCCTGGGACTTCTCAATGTCCCGAGAGCTCCTAGATATGAGAGAACAGAAATACTTCATAGAATACCTGAGACAACTCGAGAGTATCAAGGATATTAGCTACTTCGAGCTGAACTTGGAGACATGGAGGCAGCTTTGGAGGGTCTTGGAGATGTCTGACATTTTCTTAATCATAGTGGATATCAGGTACCCCGTCCTGATGTTCCCTCCTTATCTATACAACTACGTAACGAATGATCTGAAGAAGGACATGATTCTGGTTCTCAATAAGATTGATCTGGCTTCTCCAGCGCTGGTCCTCGCCTGGAGGGAGTACTTCCAGCTGCATTACCCCACAGTTCACATACTATTCTTCACATCTTTCCCCAAGTACAACCTCAGAGGGAACCAAGAAGACGGCGAAGGATTAAAACAGAGGAGACGAAGAGGAAAGCTGAGGATGGCAGCAGAAGGCGCCCAAAAACTCCTATCGACCTGCAAGGCAATTGTTCGAGACCAGGTGGATCTGTCATCCTGGCAGGAGAAGATACATGAGGAGATGCAGATGGAGTACGATCTCGAGGACATTGATCATAAGGAGAATACAATCGTTAAGAAGGAGGATACCAGTTACTTTGAGCATGAAAAATACAAGAATGGGGTTCTTACTATTGGATGCATTGGGACGCCCAATGTTGGCAAGTCCTCGTTGATGAATGCATTGATGGGGAAGAAGGTGGTGAGTGTGTCGAGGACACCTGGGCATACCAAACATTTTCAGACGATTTATCTGACGAAGACGGTTTGTCTTTGTGATTGTCCCGGGCTCGTGTTTCCTTCGACTGTTCCCAAGCAGCTGCAGATCTTGATGGGATCGTTTCCAATTGCTCAGGTGAAGATTACTTGAGATTTATTGCGAATTACTTTGTGAATATCTTCAACAAGTGAGTTCTGTAATCGTTGCTTTGATTTTTAACGTAATTTTCAAAAAATTTATATTTAATAAAAATTACAATTCCGAGGATAATTGTGGATATCATGCTCTAAATTCATTCAATGATAACTGAAAATATTAGTTTTAAAGTCACTCTATCGAAATTGAAAGATCGATCCGGTACCTATATTCGTTGGTTTTATTCTTATGATGATTTGTGTAAATTTTATAATTTTTCATAAATTGCTCTGAAAAGAAACTTTCTGAAGGTTTCTTCAAATATAATGTTTCAGATTCATTCCATAATACAGACAACATCATTCTTCCACTCGATTGTATAAAAGAATTTCGCAAATTATTATTATAGCATTCAAAAGTTTATTGATTTTCCTTTTTTTGGAAAATTTACTTCGACTTTACTTTCATCGAATAAATGAATAGTATAGATATATATTATTTCATATTCAAAATTTCATCAAGGATTAAATTAAATTAAAAATATAACTCAGTCGATTAAAGAAGACATTTCATTGAATTTAATCATGATATGAAGTGATGAATTATATATGTTAGAAGCAGATGATGTGCAAAGTGACCACTCGGAAGCATATTGCTAATTTATTAGCAAAAAAAAAAAATAGACTCTATTAATATGAAAGCTATTTTCCACTTGCTTTTCTCAATTTGATAAGCGTTTTAATGTTCTGACGAAAATCCACAATCTCCAACATTTACATTATCGATAGAGATTAAAATCTAAATACAGTTGACAACAATTTTGAAATTGTGAAATCAAAATCAGATTTTTCGTTATTGAATGAAAAAAAAAATCAAACCATTTTCCCGATACCCAATAGAAAATGATCGACTGTACTTTAAGCGAGTCTAATGATTTACATATCTATCAGCCTTCATAGAAAATTATCAAGCGATATTTTTTATAGAAAAACATCGAAATTTTATACAATAAATGTATAATGATATCTTCTCCAAAGGTAATTCATTACTCAGATCATTCCATAATTAATGAAAAACTAGTTAACAATCTATCTCGCAATTGGATACGACTTTGTCAACACTACAGAAGGACTAGCCATAAAGAAAAATGGTATAAATTTTTTTTCTGGACCAGGAGATTTTTCCATGAAAAATTTCTTAGAGTATTTTTCCGCAAACCTTTGCTTTCGAACCTTTGCTATTTTCTTCCAAAGAAAAGGATCCACTGAATGGATTTTTCAGTTTAGTTCCTATAATTGTTTATTTCCAGGTGAGGGAGCCTTACACCACAATCAAGTTCTTGGGGGAAAGATTAGATCTACCAAAATTACTGAGGATCCAGCATCAGGAGAATGATGAGACCTGGTCGGCCTTGGACATCTGCGAGGGATGGGCTGCCAAACGGAATTACAGAACTGCCAGAACTGCTAGGCTGGATACCTACAGGGCTGCTAATTCTTTGCTGAGGATGGCGCTGGAAGGCAAGATTTGTATTTTTGTTTATCCAGAAAGGTGGAGCAAGGAAAAGGAAAGATGGGAGAAACATGAAGATGTGGAGATGATCAGGTGGATTCAGGCGAGTGTGAAAGAGGGCGAGAGTGATTACTGTGGAGCTGAAGGGGAACATGATTCGTATTCGGAGGACGAGGATAGTGAGAAGAGTGATGAGGGAGATAATAGTGATGAAGAGGAAGGGGATGAGGATGATGATGATGATGATACCGAGCACGGGGAGGGGTTGATGGTGTCTGGAAATAGGTTTGGAGCACTTGCCGATGATTAAGAGAGTTTTGGGAGGGGAATAAAGAAAATCAATGAGAGAATTGTTAGGAAATATTAGTATTATTGTTAGAATAGGTTTGGGGAAAATGTCAAGAGTTTTTTAAGGGGAGTTTGGTCGGCTGCAAATATTACCTTTTGAGTTTTTGTGATAAGTCCAATAGTTCTGGATTAAAAATTGTATCGAATGCATTCATAGATTATTTTACAAACATCTTTGAAACTATTGAATGTAAAAAGGAATGTCAAGAGATCTTTTTGAGCATGAAATTCTCCACAGGAAAGATATCTTGATATTCTCTAATCACTCATTACTGATAATTCAATAAACATGGTATAAACTACTAGGTTTATTAACGAATATTACAACTTTTTCTTAGTCCATTAAATTCTGTCCAAAAAGTTTTCACGACTTTCTCGTTAAACCTTTTCGTTTCAATGATGATCCTAAAAAAATCTCCAATGACTGAAAGAACGGAATTGGAAGAATTTGAAGACTCACGAATTCATTAGACTTCATAGTTTAATTCTCATGATTGTTTATCTTCTTAAAAGCATTTCTTTATATCTCCATGTATGGATGTACAATTAACAAGAAATAGTAAAAAAAAACATTCTCTTCATTTTTAATAACAATTTCGAGTAAATTTTTTTAGGTTCTTTAGCATTCATGTAGCACGAAGTTGGGCAAGAAGTGCTTCGTTCTTTCGACACTCGATTGTAAGCTGCCGCACTGCAGCAACGTACTTTCTCTGTTGCTCGACAAGTGCGACCAAGTCTTTATTGAGATTAAAACGCCTCTCTTTTTCTTCTGCGCATTTTTTCTCAACCTGTTGTGATCATCAATAAGAAAGATAAATAAATTTTTCCATGAAATAATCTCTGTGAATACCAAATATATGCCTTTTACATCGATTTACCTTCTCTTTATTTCGTTTAACTCCAGCAATTATCGCCTCGAATTGTTTGAGGAATTGTTCTTTACCACTTGTAGATGCCATTGCTCTAAAAATATTATTTTTAACATTTTTAGATTATTTTCAATGGAATAGAAAACAGTCCAATTGTAAAACGTGAAAAGTTTACTTTCAACATTCTTGTTTTAGGGAAAATGTCGGAAGACATTTTCAGACAATTGAATAATCTTAGAAAAAAGTCTTCTGTAATTTCCTCATAAAATGATTGATTTGTAATTAGAGTGGATATTTTTATCCTTCGTAATTATGGAATTATCTCCAAAATGAGTGGTCTTTAGAAGAAAATACCAAGAAACAGTTTTCTTGGCATTTCTTATAATTTTATAATCGACAAGGAAGTCAAATGCTACTTTTCACATTTTATTGTTTCCATTTATTTGTATCATACTCACTCGTTGTAGTTCTCCAGAATTGAATTCAGAAGTGATAATTCCTTGCTGAGATAAAGTTTTGTATCATCTAATGTGTTGTAAAGAGTGTAATATTGTTTAGTCTCTTTATGTTTTGTTGACACTGTAAAAAAAAATGAAAAAAAAAACATTATTCTTCGATGATTCGCAAACTTGAAAATGATGATAAATTTTCAATAATTTGTTTCCAACCGACGAACCTTGATTATAAAGCTCCATGAATCGCCTCTGATACTGTGTTAACTCAGACCGCCCAGGCACATCATCCAACTGTCTCATCAACGAAGCAATCGCACGATTTTTCTTAGCTAATAGCAGTCTAGTCTTGCAAATTGATTCCTTTAGTGCGTCATACTCAGCGACTCTACTTTGCTCCTCTTGGGGTTCACAAGTCTCTCCACAGTTTTCCACTAGTTTCTGGAGGTACAGTAGATCGGATTTACATTGTTCTCTGAACTTGTGTTCTTGGTCTTTGAGGCCTGCATGAACTGCTAGTAATTCCTTTAATTTCAATAGGGTCCTAAAACAAATCACGTTATGTTAAAAAAAATTCCTTAATTGAATGTCAAACGCAATTGTTGTGGAAAAGAGTTGTTCCAGGGAGAAATTCGTCCCTCACACCACTCATTCTAGAGATATTCTAATTAAAAACGGAGTTTGTTCAATGGGATTTTTAGTACCCTTTATTTTCTTCTGTTTCCATCTCGTTCATCCTTATGAACGCATCCTCAACGCTTTGTCTATTCTCTTGTATTTTCCTCAATTGTTCAGTTTCTTCAGATATTTTGAGAACTTGGCCTTCTCTCTCCTTCTTCAACCTCTTCACACGATTTTGGAGATTAGATCTTTGTTTTTCGAGAGCTGCTGACACTCTAGACTCACTTGATGCATCCTAAACCGAACAAAATTTATCAGTGAAGTATGTCTATATTTTTGAAAAATACAGTAAGTGGTTGATTCTTTATTTTATATGCCCAAAGTAAAGGAATGAAAGAGAAGAGACTGCGGTACTTGCGTGACCGAATATGCAACAAAAAAATAAAGGGCAATGAGTTAGACTGGAAGGTCTAATATATACGATAGCTTCAAGATTCGGTTTATAGAGTTGGGGTATGACATAAGAAATTTTGGAAATGATTCAGTGTTAAATAAGAGTTAGAGAGAAAATGAAGATCAACCGTGCTCATTATCGATACACTAAGTTTTTATGAGCGAATCCGCCAACTCTGTATAGGAAAAATTGCTTTAAAATTTCAACAGTATTTTTTCATTTTTTATCAGAAAGTATAGTCCAAAAGGAGAAAAAAATTGAGCGCAAACGGAGCTCTCTAACACAATTATTGGCGAAGATATTGATGATTGATTTTTTTCTTCTAAAAAATTTCTTTTCTATTCTAATTACGAGCCACTAATAATAAGAAAAAATTGAACCCATAGATTCTGTTGGAAATGTTCTCAGCTTTTCGAAAAAGATATTGTTTTTTATGTATCTATGTAGTTTGGCATGGAAAACTCAAAAAGAAAGTTTGAAAAGGTCATTTGGTGTCGTTTGGTGACGGGGAAGGTAAATACAATAGATACATTGCCCACCCCTTTTTGTTTTTTTTTTCATCGGAAAGTTCAGAAAATTTTTTAACAAATGCATATTTTCATTTTTTGTACTCTCACAAACTCAAAGGTAAAATGCAGAGAAAAACAAAATTTTGCCCTCTCAAAAATGCGTTCTTCACAAATATTTCGAAATATTTAAAAAATATTTCGAAGGGGATAAAGAATTTTTTGTATAAATCTTTTTTGTAGAGCAGAACGAAATCTACAAAAAAGCTCTTTTATAAATTTTTCCATTCAACGTATATTCAGAGAGATTCATTGAAAAATTGTCTCCAGATTCAGTTGTCAATTAGTGGTTTTACAATATCTCAGGATTGAAACAAAGTATTGATTTTTTTATAAAAATCTTTCTTGTAGGGAAGAATGAGATCTACTACAAAGGTTATTTCAAGAATCCCTTTATCTCCTTTGCATTCCGAGATATAGCCCAAAAACTATTTTTCGGTTCTGAGTGAAACATCTTGTTTCATGTCTTCACCTCTGAATTAAGTTCTGTGCAGGATTATGATATTTAGGTGATTTAATTTCTACTAATCAATGTTCAATAAATCATGAAAATGAAGGTCATTTTCCTAGATTTATTTATTGTTCGAACTGGGAGGACTAAATTTTCCTTTGCTCTGCATTTTACCACTGCGTTTGTGAGAGCACCAAAAATAAGAATATGTTTTTGTCAGGGAATTTTTTGAACTTTCCGATGAAAAAACAAATGAAAAAGGCTGGGGAACGACCCCAAATGACCAAACGGTCATTTGGGACAAAAAAATTTGAACCCATAGAAATTTATGTTCATAAATTTCTAAAAACAAATAAAAAAGGCTGGGGAACGACCCCAAATGACCGTTTGGTCATTTGGGGTCGTTCCCCAGCCTTTTTTATTTGTTTTTTCATCGGAAAGTTCAGAAAATTTCCTGACAAAAACATATTCTTATTTTTGGTGCTCTCACAAACGCAGTGGTAAAATGCAGTTCAAATTTTTTTGTTATTCTTAATGGTGCGTAATTAGAAGTGAAAAAAAAGTTGTTGAGTTGTTGAGTTGTTGAAAAAAATAATATTGAGACACATTTTCTGAGTTTGAAAAAGGTCCTCTTCCATTCCTCCTTGAAACCACTCATTTATAAACAAGCATGTTCCAAGAGTAAGAATTAAAGTAATTGTCGAATTAAATCATATCATTTATATGAAGAATTATTTTAATATTTATGAATAGTCAATATTATATACTTTTCGATAAAAAAATAGAAAAAAATTTTCAAAATTTTGAGGCATTTTTTCATATACCGAATTGGCGGATTCGTTCATATGAATTTTATCCCCATGATTTTATATTGCATTCAGGTATATTTCCGATTAAGTTTTTAAACATTTAACTTCATAAATATTAAAATAATTCTTCATATAAATGATATGATTTAATTCGACAATTATTTTAATTCTTACTCTTGGAACAGGCTTGGTTATAAATGAGTGGTTTCAAGGAGGAATGGAAGAGGACCTTTTTCAAAATTAGAAAATGTGTCTCAATCTATAAAACTTTCCAAAAAAAAAGAATAAAAATTTTTATTGAGGGAGTCGCCCGGGAGAACGTGGAAGATAAAAATTATAATGAGACGAGTAATTACCCCATCCTCAACAGATAACGATGCATATCTCTCCGAAACTTCAACGATTTCCTGTGCCTGGAGTCCCACAATGCCCCCCACAGCACTAGCACTCAGTCTTTCTTCTTCCAAATGAACAACCTGAGCTCCAGCATTTACCGAATCACCCCCACCTTCTTCAATTCTTTCGGGACCTCCTTGGTTACTTTTGGAGGCTTTAGGGGCTGTTGAAGTTACTGGTAGAACTCCATACTCCAACAGGGTGGTCTTAACCTTCGCCGTTTCATCTTTTGGAGCGGCAGTTGTTCTTTTGAATCTTCTTCGGGGCTGATATGCTCTCCTAGCTAATTGAATATTAACTTCAATACTCTCCTTTGCATCTTCACTCCCTGATTTTCCGTCTAAGGAATGCACTTTATCGAATTGATTTATTGCGAATTCTCGAACGAAACCTGCGGTTTCTTTTCTCATTTCTATTGATCTTTTCACAAGCCACTGAAAAAATCAAATGAAAAAATCAGTAAATAAAGACAGAAATGGAATTCAAGGGAAACTTGTAGAAATTATGGATTCTGAAGGGGTAGAAATATTTTTCGATGAAGAAAAAAAAGAAAATTCGATTGAATTACGTATTGTAAAGTAATATAACTAATTTTGTAAAACAGGAAATACATGATAATTTTTTTATATTTACCTGGATAACTGGAAATATGTGAATACAATCTAATCCCTGTATCTGATGGGGTTCAATTCGATGTGGACAATTCATTTTCGGAAGCATTACAACGATTTTCTCAGTCAAAGCTCTAGAAACAATTAATTAATGAGTAAAACAAAATCAGTCTTTTTCACTTCTTCTCAGTTTTTGATCAATATTTTTTAATTACTCTAGGAATAGCCGATGAGTGTGTGAAAAAAACAAACTTTAATCTAACAAAAACCGGAAATTGTAATGTAAATGGAAACAAAAAGTGAACCAATGGTAAATCTCGATTTTGATAAAATACTCTATGGTTCTCAACCATATGTTTTCAAGTTATTAAAATTTCTTTGAGTCACGTTCAGGTCAGCAGCAATAAACAATCACAAAAATACCTAATTAACTTGCGCTACGTTTCAAATGCTCAAGGTATTCCTCTTCAGGTGCATATTCTATTCTAAAAGAAATCATGAAGACAAAATTAGTAATTATATGATTAAATAACTATTGTTGAAATCTAAACTGTATTATAACAATTTGACATCTTTAACAAGAATAGAAAATAATCAATTATTTCGAATTACTAGTTACTGATTTTGTCTTTATGATTACTTTTAGAATAAAATATGTATGCACCTGAAGAGGAATGCCGCGAGCATTCGAATCGTAGTGCAATTTAACTAGTTATTTTTGTGATTTTTTATTGTGATTCACCTGAAGATGGCCCAAAGAAATTTTAGTAACACTACAATGTTCATTATAAATAGCCCATCAAGGGTCGGCACTTATTGATAAGTCAAAAGAATTTTTTTCAATTTTAAAGGGATAGGCCCTTTTTCATGAGAGCTGCAAAAAATATCCTTCTAAGAATTTCCCTATTTTACAAAAACTTATCTCAAACTAGAATTGCAATGAATTGAAAAAGATAAGTATAACGTTATCAATTTTTATGAATATTTCTGAATCTGAGAGATACCGAAATTCTTATGAGGTTCTTTTTTGTAGAGCCAAACGAAAGTTATGAAAAATATTTTTTGAAAAATTTATTCCTTTCTAATAATTTGTCGAAGAATTCGACTTTCTCTCTTTAATTCTGACATTATAAGAAAACTATTGTCCAAGTAAAACTACAGAAAATTGGAAAAACGTGGAAATGAAGAGAACACATTTCGTAATTGATAAGTATTTCTGAATCTAATAAAGATACCAACATCATCAAGAGAACCTTTTTTCGCAGCAAAATAGGAGCTACGAAATTTTCTCTTGGGTAAATTTGTCTGTCCACTTTAAATCGAAGAATATTCCTTAAAAAAAGATTGCTAATTGAAAATATCAATTCAACAAATTTGTTAATCTTACATTTTTTGTCCAATTGTTAAATTTTCATGAAACAGAAGATTGACATCAACATCGAAACTGCAAGACTCGATGCACCATGTCATTCCTCCAACTACCTGTCATGCAGAAAAAATTTTTTATCATCAAATATACTTCTCTTGGATGTAAGGAAAAATTGTCAAACGTAAAAATTGTTAAATGAGAATGCGAAAGGGGCGCCATCCGGTAGTGACGCCACGGAGTATGGTTTTTGGGGTAAAGAAGAGTTTTCAAGTTAGAATTGTATAGATAAATACAAAATATATTTAGTTTAAGATAATCAATTAGGGAGATATCTCAAGCACATTGAATTATACGATATCATAGGGGCAAAATGGATATTTTCTGACCTTATTTGATTTCTTCGGGGTAAAATGGGTCTTTTCTGAACTCCTACGATTACATGGGGGCAAAATGGGTTTTTCGTGAACTCCTACGATTTCATGGGGACAAAATGGGTATTCTGTGAACTTTTACGATTTCATTGGGGTAAAATGGGTATTTACTGACCTCATACGATTTCATTGGGGCAAAATGGGTTTTTCTTGTATTCATACGATTTCATTGGGGCAAAATGGGTTTTTCTAGTACTCATACCATTTAATTGGGGCAAAATGGATTTTTCGTGAACTCATACGGTTTCTTAGGGGCTAAATGGGTATATTCTGACCTGATACGATTTCATGGGGGCAAAATGGGAATTCTGTAAACTTTTACGATTTCATTGGGGCAAAATGGGTATTCTGTGAACTTTTACGATTTCATTGTGGTAAAATGGTGGGTCTTTACTGACCTCCTACGATTTCATGGGGGTAAAATGGATTGCGTCTAGAATTTATATAGGATTTTTTCTGATATTCGGATATTTTAATACGGATATTTTGAATACACGTTATTTCTATACGATTTCTATAGATTTGATCCTATATGGAAATGCACCATTTCTTTACGTTTTTCTCTAGAGCGTTTACATATCTTTCGTACGAAAACAAAAAATTACGTCAAAATTTATGTATAGAAATAAATCGTATAGAAAATATTCCTATACAAATATCCGATCATCATGTATGTAAATTCTATAGGGTTTTATACGCAATCCGTAAAGAAAATTTTTATAAGATTAATAAGTTACTTTTTCAGTTGTTTTTTTTTGCCCCCATGTAATCGTAGGATGGAGGAGTTAATCATTGTTAAATAGAAAACGGTTGAAAATCATCTTCATTAAGATTAATAAGTTACTTTTTCAAAAATTTTCCAAAATGTTCAGAAGTTCTCCGTAAAGTTTTGAAGAAATGGTATCCGAAAGATAGGTTGAGATGTCTGGAAATCATCTGAAAAGTTGAAATTTGGAATTTCCTTCAGGAAATGTTATACCTTTTGCCTGTAAGTGGTGAAGCATTTACGAAATATGTGCAAATGGTTCCAATAAAGGTACCTCTAAGTTATGCTGAAATAGCTCAGAATAAATTGAAACGTAAATATTTGCTATTCCCTCCGGTATTTTTTATACGAGGTATTAGTTCCTNAAGTAAAACAAATAGTTCTATTCCACAGTCGTTATTTGCACCGACTTTTAATTATTTATTCAAGATTTTCCGACTGAATTTGCTTCTTCGAGAATTCATTTGTGCACGAAACTCGATTGAAAAATATCTGTGGAATTCATCATTCGTGCACCATATTCAATTTGTAAATTCCCGGGCTTCCCTCCTTGGTGCGTGTGGTTGTATTGCACTGCTACCAACTACGTAACAAAAAAATGACAGGAGTTGATGTGAAACGCGAGAATGTGCATATGAACCCGTTGCTATGCGCGTATTTTTTTAAATATTGCTTCGAACAAAAAAATAGTTACATCAATGAGAAGCTTGTGGCCAATTTATATAATGTAACTAAGAGTATTTTTCATGTAGCTCGTCACGTTTGTATTTTATTTAATGGATATGATTCGGAGGTAGTGGAGGGGGTAGTTGCTTCGTGTATAGATACACGGCAGCGATCGGCCTGATGTTTTGTACAATCGGAGTCAAAACTTTTCTTGGCCGATATGCTGCCGCGTATCTCGATTTCGATAATAATTGTCGACTTGGAAAAGAATGAATAATTAATACACAGAAGCATTGTGACCTAGATGAAAATTACGAAAAAGATTCATAATATTATTAAAAGAAAAATATAAAAGACTTACCTGTCTGGTAGGATATGTCCCCTAAATCCGTTATTTCCTCAATGAATCACAGTTGCAACGGATCAGTATACAGTACAGGGATGAAGTTATCACATCTCTACACGGTGTAGTTTTGAAGATAGCCGTGGTCCAAATCGTGATGATATGCATGTGATATCTAATTTATGTATGTAGTGATGAGTTTTATTAAGTTTTATTAAGTTCACAGAATACCCATCTTGTTGCTATGGAATCGTAGAAGTACACGAAACACCCATTCTACTCCTATGAAATCGTATGACTTCACGAAAAACCCATTTTACCCCCATGAAATCGAATGAGGTCAGAAAATGTCCATTTTGCCCCCATGAAATCGTAAAAATTGACAGAATACCCATTTTGCCCCCATGAAATCGAATGAGGTCAGAAAATACCCATTTTGCCCCAATGAAATCGTAAAGTTCACAGAATACCCATTTTGCCCCAATGAAATCGTAAAAGTTCACAGAATACCCATTTTGCCCCAATGAAATCGTAAAAGTTCACAGAATACTCAGTTTGCCTCAATGAAATTGTATGAGTCCACGAAAAACTCATTTTTCCCCAATTAAAGCGTATGGGGTCAGTAAATACCCATTTTACCCCAATGAAATCGTATGAGGTCAGAAAATGCCCATTTTGCCCCCATGAAATTGTAGGAGTACAGCAAAGACCCATTTTACCCCTAACAAATGGTATGAGGTTAGAAAATACCCATTTAGCTCCTAAGAAATCGTATGAGTTCACGAAAAACCCATTTTGCCCCCATGAAATCGTATGAGGTCAATATATACCCATTTTACCCCAATGAAATCGTATGAGGTCAGAAAATGCCCATTTTGCCCCCATGAAATCGTATGAGGTCAATATATACCCATTTTACCCCAATGAAATCGTAAAAGTTCACAGAATACCCATTTTGCTCCAACGAAATCGTATATGGTCAGTAAATACTCTTTACCCCCATGAAATCGTACGAGTTCAGAAAAGACCCATTTTACCCCGAAGAAATCGGATGAGCTCAGAAAATATCCATTTTGCCCCTATGATATTCTATAATTCAATGTGCTTGAGATATCTCCCTAATTGATTATTTTAAACTAAATATTATTTTGAATTTATCTATACAATTCTAACTTGAAATATCTTCTTTAGCCCAAAAACCATACTCCGTCACTACCGGATGGTGCCCCTTTCGCATTCTCATTTGACAATTTTTCCTTACGTCTACTCTTGACATTGACGAAAATAACCTTGTCAAAGTTCGACAATCCCTTGATCCTAGCCCTGAAGTACCCAGCAGCCACCAGGAGATCGACAATTTCACTGAACTTGACAGCCTGCTCCTCATCCTCGCGAACATCCACCTACAATGGCATACAGTGATTTAGACAAAAAAGGACAGCCGCCAATAACCAATTCACTGTTATTTCTCTATTGATTGACGATGCTATAATTTTTGGTATTACCTCGACAACGTCTGAGGATGGAACGAAACTCTTGGACCTTTCCCCGAGCATTCTGAACATTCAGAATTATCTATTAACAATTTTTCAAGTGTAAATTGAGTAATGGAATAAATTGTGAGAAATAACGGAATACCACTTGTTGAAGGTGGCGCCCTCTAGTTACTTATCCCTTCGAAGTCTCATGAAATAAAATTGTATTCATATAGAAGTAAGCGATGTATTCAGACTAGGTCTCTATTCTTCATGTATTTAGGGAAAACGGGACGATAAAGCAGTTTCCTGGGGAGTATTACCGACTGCGTTTGAATGTTCAGCACCTAATTTAGAAGATAATTTACCGGATGAGTTTATCGACTGATGAGAGACGTTATGAAGAAACGCGGGAAAAATTAGGGAGAGCGCGAGGGTCTTTAGTGGATTGTACTCCTCCTCACACGAATTAGTACGAGAGAAAAAATATTCTGGTTTCCCGTAACAATCAAATCAAATCAGAAAACCTGCATTTCAGTGAAATTTTCACTTACTAGGAAATGAGCGTGCATGATTTTGATAGTGGTTTATGTATAATATTTATTTATTCGTTAAAAAAGGAAAAGATTTCATTCTTTGTGTTTTGACTTGAAAAAGAATTTAAAGAATGATTTGAAAATATTTTCAGAATAATTTTTCACGTTATACATGATAAAAAAATATTTTTTATTAAAAGTATTTAATAATTCCACGACAAGTGAGTTAACCCCTCTTGAAAATTGATAGCGATTCTTTTCTACAATTGAGGGCGGATGGGATTGAAAAACTTTCTCAAATTTCTCTGACAGCCCAGTCCGAAGACATGATTTCTTTTGACTTTTCTTTTTTGTTCACTATTGTTACGTCATGATTTCCCAGTAAATATTTAATAATAATTTTGATAATCAAATAAATTCTGGAAAATTATGACAGTTATTTTCTTTCATTTTGAGCCTACCTTTCGGTAATAGCTCGGGATTGGAGTCGGGTGAATTGTTAGAATAATAGAGGATAAAAATTCACAATAAATGAAGTCAATATTTATTTAAATTATATTCAAATTTTAACGAAATCAAATTCTTTGAAGTAAACAATTTACAAATGGATTAATTTTCACCAATTTTGAATATAAATTGTCATACAATATAAAATTTTTGCCTCGAATCAACGCAAAAATTTACATCAAGAATCGAAACTTTTTTTTTATATTGAGTTCCCCGAACTAAAATTCTCAAATATTCAATAATTATTGATTTTTTTTCTTGAATTTTTGAAACCGTTAAACTTTTCACCATGTCATTTCCCGATTTAAATCAAATTTATTATTTATTTTGTTTTACTCATCCATTTTGTTGTAGTTTCTTGAAGTAATCCAATATTTGGTTAGTTAGATTTCACAATAATTTCACGTAAAAAAAAATTTACAATTTTTCGGAACGGAAGTTCACACCTTAATTAGTTTCTCTTGAAGAGAGAAGTAAGAAGGACCAAATTCTTCAACTTTTGAATGGTCTAGACGACGCGAGAGATGACCCGGAACGAAGAACGGCGGGAACTAACTTTGGGGGTGCATCGACGCTCTTTTATTACCTTGGATTGCGAGGATGTACTAATTAATGTATGTGTATGAATTTTGTTGTGTTTGTCAAAGGAGGGGGCATGACATGATGTTGATGCACCAAGGTACACCTCGGCACGAATACCTGAACCTCCTGGTGATAACGCTCTTGGAGACAATTCAAAGTGTTGCCACCCAACGATCGCATGATCGTTACATGAACTTATTCTTTTTTTATACCCTTTTTTCTTCATTAAATTCCTTCTTATATTTTCACGAGTAATATCGATTAAAAATGAGACTTGCTTTCGATTACCTCCAATGCGAAATGCTTTTTGAAACCACGTATTATTCATCATTTTCTAATTCTATTATTTTTCAATCATTATCAATTTTTCTTTCATTTCAATAAAAATGCGATACGTCTCCAGACGTAACACTATTCAATACTATTCAATAAAGTTTACTCATTTTTTAGTTCAACTGCAATTTTTTCTGATGAACGCAGTGAGTGATGAGTATGGTTGAATGAATAAATAAAGTCTCATTATGAGTCGATGATGAAATGGAACTGTACAAAATTTCAGCTCATCTTCTCAATTTGTAATGTTCGATAATGTATTGTGTAATTTAATAGAAAACCTAGCAAATTTGCTCGATATTTCTCAATAGAAAGTAAATTTATCAATAGAATTCCAATAGACATCCTATAGAATTCCAATATAATTTTGTCATGCGTGTGTACATCTTCATGGAAAGAGTCCAATTTACCGCAAAAAAATTACATCTTTCGAATTTTTAATTAAAAAAACCATCTGAAGATGTACATAGAGTTAGTCGTGTTAAGGTACTTGCTTAGGCTCAGTTGCACCATCGTCTGTTAACTAAACCGCCAGATAACAGCCAGTCAGCCCATACGAATTATACAGGGATAAATTTATCTGGGGGTTTGAATAGCTACCCTGATGAACCAGAGGACGTGGTCAGGACAAAATTAGGACGATAAGTCCGGACGTCTGGAAGACGTCCTAATGTTGCATTTCGGGTCAACTCGGGACAATTACAAGACGTTCTTACAGGGCTCATACCGTGTCTCGAAGATGATTTGCAGACGCGTTGCAGATGTCCATCAGACGTCCATTCTGCATCTTCAGGACAAAAGGTCGGGTCTTCTTTCCCCATCCCTAAGACATCCGGGAGACATCCATATTTCATCTTCAAGGACAATTACTGGGCGGTCATGAGCAAACAGGGGAGTTCTGTAAGACGTCCTTTCCATGTCTGCCGGGCGTCCTTAGGACTGAACCCAGAGTTCCATATGTGACGTGAGGACATTCGGGATAGGTTAGCGAGCTGTCCCTAGGACGTTCGGCAGAGATCCATATATCGTCCTTGAGGACAATTATTGAGATTCATAGATAGAGAGCCGATGTCTGCAAGACGTCCGCTCCACATCCAGCAGATGTCCGTACCTCGTCCCCAGGACTTAATACTAAATTTCATAGTCGACGTGAGGACATCCGGGATATGTTCGCCAGTTGTCCCTAGGACATCCGGCAGACATCCATATTTCAGCCTGGAGGACAATTATTGGGATTCATGAATGGAGAGCAGATGTCTGCAAGACGTCCACTCCATATCCAGCAGACGTCCGTACCTCCTCCTCAGGACTTGATACAAAGTCCCTTACTTGACGTGAGGACATTCGGGATATGTTCGCGAGCTGTCCCTAGGACATCCGGCACACATCCATATTTCGTCTCCAAGGACAATTACTGGCAGGTAACGAACTAATAGGGGATGTCTGTAAGACGTCTATTCCCTGCCCGCCGGGCGTCCTTAGGAATGAACACAAAGTTCCATATTTGTCGTAAGGACATCCGGGGTATATTGGTGAGCCCGCCCTTCGTCCGGCAGACATCCATATTTCGTCCTTGAAGACAATTATTGGCATTCATGGATAGAGAGCGGATGTCTGCAAGATGTCCACTCCACATCCAGCAGACGTCCATACCTTGTCCCCAAGACTTTATACTAAGTTCCATAGTCGACGTGAAGACATCCGAGGTATGTTTGCGAGCTGTTCTTAAGAGGTCCGGCGGACATCTAATTATGGATTTTGATGGTGAAGAGCGGATGTCCGCAAGACATCTATTCCACGTCTAAGAAAAGGCCGTTCCACGTTCCTTGGACCGAATTTAAACCGAATGGTACCTCAATTAAGAATATATAAAATTCAATTAACCTTACCTTTAAATGAAGAAATGGAAATATAGCGGAAATTCTTACATGTGCAGAAAATATATTTAAACAGCTGAAAGCTATGAAATACACTTACATTTATTTCGTTTGCATTTAAATGAATATCAAATTAACTTAAATAAGAAATATTAAATGTCAATAAGAAAATTAGCGGTCAATATGAATAAGAGAACTTTTATGCTTATGAAAATGATACGCATGGCTAGGAGATCCCTCTTATTCTCCTTCATCAACTTTTCCGTCAACCTCATCTTCTTCTTCTTCGCCTTTCTTATCATCATCATCATCTCCTTCTTCCTGAGTGCCTTCCGGTTTATCCACTTCTTTTTGGTTGGCTTGTTCTTCATCTTTTTTCTCATCTTCTTCTTCAGACTCTTCGTCCTCCTTGTCTTCATCATGATCGCCCTCATTACCTTCCTTCTCGACTTCGTAATTTTCCCCATTAACACCACTCGCTTCTTCGGCTTCGGAAAGTGAATCAACCAAAAATCCTTCATTGTCTCCATTAAATCCCTGTCCCGCTGTTTGAATGACTGCGGATGAAGTGTGATCATTTCTGCCTCCACTGTTTTCCCCCAATTTTGCTGCGATCATACCCCCCTCTTGTTTGTCCTTGCTTCCCTTACCCAATGGAATTTTCTTTGATTCATTTGATATGTCCTTGACATTAGAAGCTCTCCCAACGGCAGGGGTTCCTTTCGGATCCTTAGAGGCAGACTTCTTCGTAACAATAATCGAGGCAGCGGTAAAGCTGGACTGATCATTGGCTTTCTCAGTTCTGATTCTTCTTCGGTGATGGCTCCACGTCTACCTCCCCATCAGGGTGCAACCGGGCCTCGATTAGTTATACCTGGTGAATATTTCACAATGTAAGAAAGACACGAAATTTGCATCATATATTGTTGAGCACATTGAAAAACAATTTCCAAAATTTTAAGTATTTTTTCACACGAACTTTTGAGATATTCATCGTGAAGAATGGAAAAAAAAATTATTATTTTTGACAAGGCATTTCTCAAAGTCACGTGGAAAAAATTCTTCAAATTTTGAAAATTGTTTTTCAATGTGCTCAACAATATATGATCTAAGTTTCGTGTCTTTCTTACATTGCGAAATTTTCACCAGGTATAACTGACTGAGGAAGTACCTTAAGGCTTATAATCTTATAAAAAACGTTGTTGTAAAATTATTTTAGTCACTTGGGTACTGGATTTGCTAAAAATTGACTATTGAGAGCGATTACGAAGCTTTTCGGAAGCGAAATAGATCATTCAGGCGATTCAGCCTTCAGATCAATATTAATAACAATCTAGAACTCCGGAAATTATCGTTTATTTAGTTTCAGCTTTATATCAAATGTAACACTTAAAGCTGTCCTAGTTGCTTATGAGGCGTCAGTAGCAAGAGCCTCGGTGAAGTCAAAAATAAATATTGACAAAAGAGAAAACCTGCCTCTTCAAGAACTCATTTTCAATAGCCCACGATGCACAGAAGCTACTCTCAACAAAACTTGGAGAACTTATAGCAAACCCTAAACATACCATCTAAATCTCCCCGGAGTTTCAGGGCCATTCGCAAACGTCCATTCATTTTTTTCTCTAGTTTTTGTCTATTGAATTTTCATAATTTCATCAATATTCTATTGGATTTTTCCCATTTACAGAGCACAAAGAAAAGGTGCAGAATTTTCCGACAGAATCTATAAATAAAGAGCGTTTCTAAAAATTTTGTTTGTGCATGTTTTTGCTTCCGAATGGAAGCCTTGTTTGACCCATTTTTCGATTCTCCATTTTTAATTGCAAATTGTCTAGAATGTTATGAAACGTGAAAAAACGAGGTTTTTAGGTCATATCTGTATGTATGTGCTGGAAAATTCGACATTTTGATAATTAATTTTTAGAAAATTCAACATAAATACGGTGAAATTTGTCGATAAAAATCTGAAATTTTGACTCATGGTAGCTATGATTAAGCTTCACTTTGGTGCGTCGTTTCAGCTCGATCGGCTCAGTAGTTCCTGAGATATAACAACTTCTTTAAATTTCATTTTTCCTCAATATCGCAAAATCTACTGGACGGATTTCAATTTTTTTTCTCAAAATACTCGCCTTGATAGGCCCTATCTAGATCAATCAAAATATCTACATTGGTTCGGATGAAATTTTACGATATCGCCGTTTTTCTGTTTTATCATCAAAAATCTTGTTTACACGATAAGTCAATAAAAAATAGAGATAGCGAGTTGAAATTTTGTGCACTTATAGCTCTCATAACGGTCAAGCGGTTCCTGAAATATTCAACCTTTTGTGTAGATGTATTTCCTTAAATATCTCATGAACTATTTGACGGATTTCAATTTTTTTTTCAAAATACTCGTCTCAGTGGGTACTGTCTAGATCAATCAAAATATGTATACCCGTTTGTACAAAAATCGAGAGATATTGCCATCTTTCAGTTTTTTTCATATTTTCAGTCTTGTATACTCAATAATTTGATAAAAAATGGGGATAGCAAGTTGAAATTTGGTATGATTATAACTTCCATGATATTAAAGGATTAGACTCTGGATGGGCGCAATTGGTCGGGTGGTTTTCGAGAAATTCATTTTTTTATGAAAGTTCATTTTACCAACAGGTTAAATATCTCTTTCTAAACACCCTGGAGAATGTCGGTATCTGTCGCAGGGACAGAATGTGAAGTGATATGGTGAAACTATTCTAAAAATTGAATGAAAGTATGGTTGTATTGAGTCATCGGGAAGTATTTTTCAAGTGAAATTATGGATATCTATTTTTTTGCTTCCGAATGGAAGCCTTGTAATCGATGATTTTTACGATCTCTTAATTTCGCTTGGAAATGATGTAGAATGTAACAATATGATGTTTTTAGAAAATGTATGTGTGTATGTCGGACAGTGTATGCCGATTTTTCAGAAAATTTTTATAAATCCCCCCGAAAAAAAAGACTAAAGCTTGAGCTAAAAATCTGAAATTTTGTCGGATAATTGGAAATACTTTGAAGCATTTATGGGCGCAAGTGCAGCTTAATCGGCCCAGTAGTTTTCGAGATATAGCAACTTCTCAAAAAATCAGTTTTCCTTAATATCTCAAAGACTACGTGACCTAGTTGAATTTTTTGACGGGAAATTATTCCTTCCGATAATATCTATCGACGTTTCATGACCCCTAGAAACTTTTCCGACACTTTTTAGGAACCGGTATGTATGTGTTGGTGTGTTTTTTTTCTTCCGAGGTCTGAGGGCAAATGTACCTAACCGCACGATAGTGGGCAGTAAACTTCCACACCCTGTGTGGGGCCCGCACCCACTAAACCATTTGACACCTCACCCGGGAATTCGTCGACCGTTCTTTCCCTCGCGGCACCACCGTTAAATATTACTTCGCGAGGGAGGTCTCAGCTGTTTGCTCTTCCACCATGACTTCATCCACAGTACGTCCCCATGCCCCACTGAGATGTTCTGTGTGGGTAGGAGGTTCCAATAAATTCTTCATTTATTTTGCACCTCTGCGCTTGCGTTCCTCCTCTCCAAACTCTATCGTAACGCTGGCCGCAAAGCTACTCGTTGCGTCCCAGGCCACTTATGATGACAGATACTTCCGGAAACACCCATGCCCGGATAGCAACTGTGTCAGGTAGTAATTGACCTCTCCATGATGACGATTCAGCCATACATCTACCTTTGGGATCAGACGATGGGTCCACCTTCCCTTGGTGGAGTTGTCCCACTTCAGCTGCCATCGGTGCACGCTGTTCTCCTCCGCTGGTATAAAGATCTGTGTTCTTCAGCCAGTACCTCTATTGGTAACATTCCAGCGATGACGGATACGGTTTCCTCAGACACTGTACGATAAGCACTTGCGACTCTGAGAGCACTCAGCCGGTAGACCGGTGCAATCTTTCACTCTGATTGCTGCAGTTGCAGTGCATCAGCCCAAATGGAAATGCCGTAGGTGAGCACTGACGTGACCACCGATGAGCAAGGCTCTTCTTCGTTGTTTTGGACCTCCGATGTTAGGTATGAGGCGCGATAAGGTGGATCTGACGCCAGACGCCTTCACTCCCAAGTGCTCGGTTTGCTGCTTGAAATTAAGTCGGGCATCGATCATCACTCCCAGGTATCGAATGAATGGCTGAGAAGTAATTTCACAAGACCCGACCTGTAGCGTTATTATCTCGGTTTTCTTTCTGCTGGTGATCAGCACTGCTTGTGTTCCGCCAGTTTCAGACCCACTGCGTCCATCCAGTGACAAATCATCTCGAAGGTCATGTCGAAACTGAAGTTTATCTCCTCTAGGTGTTTGCCTACGATGACTACAGCCACGTCAATCTGCAAATGCCACGAGTTTGGCTGCCCGCGGCAATCCCAGTTTCAGCAGCCCATCATACATGATTTTCCACAATAGAGGACCCATACTACTGAGCCTTGAGGTACCCTTCCAGTGACTCCGTACTACTTGGGACCACATTCCGTGTCATACTTAAGGACTCTTTCAGCGAAATCGCTGCGGACCATTTTCTGCAAGTATCTCGGAACGTTGAACTTCACTAAAGCCTCAATGATACGGTCCCACCTCGCTGAGTTGAAAGCATTGCTGATATCCAGAGTAACTACCAAGCAGTACTTCACTGATGGTGCCACCCAGCCATCTTTTCCCCGAGATTGCGTCCCTGGCAGTGTTGACTACTAGGTTGATAGCATCTAGTGTGGATCGGCCTTTCCGGAACCCATATTGGTTGTCGGCCAAGAGGGGTTTAACTGCTGTTTCTATTCTCTGATGGACGATACGCTCGGAGAGCTTGCCAGCGGTATCATGCATGCAGAGGGGACGGTATGATGATGGGTCGTCTGCTGGTTTATTCCCTTTTGGGAGCAGGACTAATCTCTGTTGCTTCTACATGGCTGGGAAGGTGCCTTCCCTTAAACACACGTTGTAGACGTCCAGGAACAGATCCGGCATCGTACGAATAGCTGATTTCAGCGCGATATTGGCAATCCCATCCAGCCCAGGGGCTTCGGTGTTACCCACTCTATTGCAGGCTTCCGTCAACTCTTCTATGGTGATTGGTGGGACAATTATCTCTTCTTCCTGTTCACCAGTACATTGAAGTTCTAATTGCTGTGGGAACAGCACCGTGACGATTCTCTCCATCAACGTGTAGGGCACGTAGGCGATGGCATTGATTGATTCTGTGTGTGTGTGTCCGTGTGTGTGGGTGACCAAAATTTTGTACTACGATTACGCTCGGACGAACAAGACGATTTTTTCTTTTTTTCATGCAATCGATGTGTTGCAACGTTACTTAGAGTTGATTAGATTCTAAACAACATTGACTCAGCAGTTTTTCAGATTTTACAAGAAAACTAGGTAAAAAACGCCGAAAAATGAGTGTTTTTGTGAAATCTGATTTTTTTTTGAACAAACGATGGGATTGATTAATTTTCATCATAATCGATGTGGCTTCGTATCACCAACACTGGAGTGAAATTCCAGCGGAATCGTCTCAGCCGTTTTTAAGTTATTCGATTATAAATTTTTAAAATGTAAATTTTCGGATATTCATTTCTCTGTTAAAATGGATCCATTGCAACTTCGCACTTGATCCACGTCAATATTTTTCGCCTTCAATTTTGTCAACTTCAAAAATTTCAACTTCAAACATTTCAACTTCATTTTTTCAACTTCAAAAGTTTTCAACTTCAAAATTCTCTAATTTAAAAATTGCCCAACTTCAACATTTTCCAGCTTCAAAATTGTCTGACTTCAAAATTTTCCAACTTTAAAATTGTCTAACTTCATTTTTTTCAACTTCCAAAATTTCCCAACTTCCAAAAATTCGAACTTCNAAAATTGGTGAAATGAAGCTTCAAAAATAATATTTAAATGTTAAAAGATGAACAATGTATGTCAATCATCACCCTTTAGTTAATTTTTTGTCGATTTAATTAACTGATGAATAATGTAATGAATGATGGCATTTCGCTCACTTCATTATCAACATTGTCCCTGTTGACCGGGCGACCTCTGTTAGCGATGGCACCGAAATACGATTAGTTTGTGACTCAGTGGGTAAAATAGGATGACGCATGATATGTCAATTTTTCAGATAAATACCGCTGCGGCTTTGGCGAAAAGGGCAAGAGGGGAGAAATAGTAATAATATTTATTATATTTTTTATCGCTTCAGTTTCTGGGGAGCGATGGGCTGCGGCGGCGGGAGGAGATGTACTTGAATATAATAATTTGGCGGGAGGGGGATTAAGGGGATGAAAATAAAAATACAATTCATTGATAATGATTTATCGATTGCCCCAAGTGGAAATTCTGTTCAGGTCTCGATCAGAAACTGATCAAGTCCGATCCGAAATTCTGATCAGGCATGTTACGCCTCTGCCTTAGGTTTTTCCACTAGGCTTTCTCCGCCTTCCATCATTAGGCATTAATTAAATTTAATTTTTTGAGACAAAACATTAGTAACTTCCTAGCCGGGAATCGAACCCGGGACCTCCCAATGTCGCGTCGGGTGCTCTTACTTTTTTTTTTGTTTAACCAAGTTTTTTATTTGTCGGATGCTCTTACCATCTGAGCTACCAGGACACTTACGAATTTCACTCTCAAATTGACTCATACCCGAGTGGAAATTCTGTTCAGGTCTCGATCAGAAACTAATCAAGTCCGATCCGAAATTCTGATCAGGCATGTTACGCCTTATGTTTTTCCACTAGGGGCTGCCTCCTATCAGGATCAATCAAAATATGAACAACTCTTGGTACAAAGTTTTCAAGATATTTGCATTTTTACCATTTTTTTAATCTAAGAGTGAATTTGACGTTCTATAATACGCGTACAAGTTGGAATGAACATCCGAAATTTTGGCTACTAGTCAGTACGAACGAGTTACATTTATGTATAAAATTTTTTGTCGATCGTTTTTTTAGCACATTCTGGCATAGAGCCATTCATCTAAAAATATTTTTTTCCAAAAATGACACATCGTCATTCTATCAATGATTTTCGATTCTGGAGGACGTAAAAAGATATATAAAATAAAAGTAAATTTTTTTCTATTTCATATCATGTCAAGTTTTGGTAAAACATGTCATAGTTGAGTAGAGACAGGTGGTGTGACCTATTTTTTTAATAGCCGCATTTTTAATTTTTAGAATGAATTTGCTATGGCTCCATTTGGAAGCTTACTACCAATGGAGTTGAAAGAAATGATAAAAAAGAAAAGGCAAATTTAAATCGACATTTAGACGATCAATACCAGAAAATACCAGAATATTCTGCACCAATGATGAAAGGATCTCATAGGTAAACTCTCAAATTAATCGAGAAGTTTTTATAAATTTTTATCAATTTGTAAAGAGAATATCCACATATTAATATTGGGACTGGACAATCGTAGCCAGCGACGGAATTAGCGTTATCCGGAGAGATGCATACGTACTATAGCGTAAACATCCTCTCAGCAATCGATCCGTTGGCGATGCAGATCTCGACGTAGTCTAAACAAATGACGAACCTGGGTCTGGGGTCCCCACGATAAACGGGACCATCGGGGGATAGTTTGCCCTGGACCGTGGGCAAGAGCACTCAACCGACTGAGATATAATTATTCAAATACTATACTGTTTGCATTTAATGACGACTCTGTAAAGAAGGCGATTCTACAATATATGGACAAATATCTACTCTTTTAAAAAGTTATTTGGGGAGTGAATTTATTGGGTTTATACCTTTTCATTTAAATTACTTCCTACAAATTTTTAGAGGTTTGGGTCTCGAATTTTCAGAACTGCTTGGGTTATGCTAGAACTAATAATCAAGGCTTGGAAAAATGAAGAGTTTTTTAGAAGATTGCCGAATTGACTTGAAAATTCTCTACAGCTCTGGATCTTTCTACAATTTTCTACATCTTCCGATAATTTTTATGAAGAATGAATAATCTTGAAGCATTTTCTCAATGATTCTCAAATTTTCTAGATGATTCTGTACTAGTCCAGATCGCTCTATAACTTGCTGGGGCATTTTATGATTTCTCACAAAAACGGACATCTCAGATTTATCTAACTAGTGTGTTTGGTGGTCCGCCTACGGCGGTCCAAATTTTTTCATGTTGAAATCGATATTTCAGCGATAAATGATAGAAAAGTCTTGAATATTTTGAAATATTGTCGGGATATCTAGAGAGTGCATCGATGATGAAAGGGTCTCGTAGGTAAGCTCTCCAATAACACGAGAAGTTTTCATCAATTTTTATGGTAATTTTACGATAAAATCGCGCAAAATTAATGTAAAAATTCCCTCGCAGAAAACTGCTGTATCGTTCTGGAGTTTGTTATAACTTTCTAGAACCTTCCATGATTTTCCAAAGCGTTAACTTCTGAAGTAATCCTGAAAGTCCTAAAGCTTTCGAGAACATTCCAGTCTTCTGGCACATTATGCATCGGAAAATTTTCGAGAGGTCACACAGTCGATTTATTTAATGCACTTGGGCTTCATTTGTCTTTTGGAATTTTTCAGTAATTCGTGAAAATATCACTATAGAAATGGAACTAAAAAATAACGGAAGAGCAGTACGATAACTCAATATACATTGAAATCAGGTGGAAGAAAAATTTATTAACTGGAATTTGACTGGATTTTGCCATCACAACAATAGCAATTTGTAAAAGCCTTTGAACTCCTTGAAAGAAAATGGAAGGAATATTTATCATTCGTAATAAATAACAAAAGCTTCTGCAAATGGATTGATCGTTTATTAAATAGAATAACATTTTCTTTTCATGTTACAATGAAAAATAATATAACAGTATGCATTGAATTGAAAAAAACAGGTACCAAAAAACTCGTCACATGGTTTTATCTACAGACATGATGAAAATTTCAAAATGGGAAAATTTCACTGACGCATGAAGATGGCTAATCTACCTATTGTTCCATTTAACCTCGACTTATTTTTGTTCGAATCACCGAATCTCGATAAAAACTCTCTCAAAAATGTTTAACAATTCGTATCATATCACTATTTCCTTTTAAAGTTCCTGTGAATATTGCCAACAATTTTGTCTATACAATCGTCATTAATTTACTTATTACCCCTAAAAAAGCCATCATGTAATTTAATCGCAGAAACCAAATGCTCCGTAATTGATCCTTGAAACTTCGAAATATCCAAAAATATGTGCCTGCGTCAAAAACTAGTTTTCCAAATTCACACAATCGATGACAATAGAAAAGCACTCAAAAAATCAGTCTGTCGGTACCGCTCAATACTACTCTCATAATAGGACATAAAAAAAAACAAAAAAGATCATCAACTTGAAAAAAATGTCATACTGCTATTTTCTATCACTATTCTCTTATTTCATTGAAATTTTGTATCTCTCATTAGTCTATCCTTCGCATAAGCGAAGAAAATACTGGCGGGTCTAGACGGCGAAACTAATTTACGGAAGAATACAGTTACAAAAAGAAAACATTTCGTTTGATAAAATTCTAACCTAGAGGCACAGTCCCAAGATTCTGGCTAGACCGGCTATTCACAGATGTCAAAAATCGAGTTAATTGATCACTGAATCGCGTTAACCCTCCCGTCCCTCAAGATGGCGTCCATCGAGATCGTCAGAATTTTCACAAAATCCTGACACCTCAGCCGCCATTAACGAGACAAGAGTCACACAATGGCGCCGATTCGACAATTGCCCCTAAACCGAAGAGATTAACTCTCATCCTGGAAAAAAAAACTTTTCTCGCATAAGGAAGCTCAGTCAAAATCAGCAGCAGCCTACAGTTCCACCATTAGTCAAGGGGTCCGGCTCTCGTGTCGTTGACAGAAACAAAACTTAAGTAGAATAACCTCTCCGTTTGTCATCTAGTACCTAAATATGGCGACACAATTCGCTCTACGCTCGATGCTTACATAGATGTATAAATAATAAATCCGAGAGCCGTAGTTATGACCTTCGTTAACCATAAATGGCGCATGTGCAAGCCCCGAATTATCTTATTCGAGGCATCAATGAGAGTTATTGTTTGTATATTACTTATTGTTGTATGTTGTTGTTGCGTGCCACGCATTTAACGCGAAATATGCGATCTATTTATTGAGACGCAGACATCACGTCGAGCGTCTCAATTACTGTTCCCTTCCGTGATTTCGAGGATACTCGTGTAAGTACCCGTGACGAAACCGAGAACACCGAAGAGGATGATGAGAATGTTCTTCCAGAGTCTCCAGTTGTATCGGCCTAGGCCATCCTCTTCTTCCCAGACAGTTACCAGTTCGATTATAGATGGGAACATGAGACCAAGAGTTGAGAGACAGACAGCCCCGACGAGGGAGATGAAGGGACCGAGGTTGGGAACAGCAATGGCGACGCCAACGGTGCAAATAACGAGGATGATTCTGACAATGTACTCAACGTATAATTTGCGCGCACCAAAATGGCATTTGAGATTCTTCCAGATGATCTCCATGGGAACGTAGAACTGAAGGCCGTAGGTACAGAAAATGGCGATGGCAATCATGACCTTGACAGATTGGCCGAGGATTTCATCGGTGGGAAGGTCCAGGGTGATGGAGGCTTGGGTGCTGTCTCCATAGCGAAGGTAACCGAAGAAGCCGACTGTGCTGTAGAGGGTGACTACGCAGAACATTCCGATGTTGAGGACGCCGGGGCAGCCGATGAAATGGGTTGGAGTCTTCATGTTGTTCTCGAGGGGCATAACCTGTTGATCAGGCAAATCACCAAGTCTTTAATATCTTGTTGTGGTGAAGGCTACAAACTTGCAACTCATGAGCAATACTTACAACACCGATTCCCTCCAAAGCGAAGATGGCAGTGCCGAAGAACAATGGCAGTTGGGAGAAGCTCGAGAAAGCATCTACAGACTTAAACTGCGATGTATCCCTAAAGATGTAGTAGAAAGTGATGCCCATACCGGTCGCTATGAGGGCATTAGCTAGCATTGAAAATGGTGCTAGCCACTTCAAATTTCTCACCAAGCACAAGAGTAGTAGTGGTGGCAGAAGCATTGCCATGTATACTCTTACATCCCAGTCCTGCCCCGTGTGGTGGTTGACAACATCATGGAGATTCTTGGCTACGAACACTATGTAGACACAGCAGCAGCCGAGGAGATCAATCACTAGGAACGAATTGATTGTCGCTCTGTAACAACAAACATGAGATCATAGTCTTTAGAATGATGCCAGTCTAATTTTTCAATGAATTGATAGGTTGCGTGGAATAATGCATTCATTCAAGAATATTTTTGTCATTCCGGCCGTAAGGCACCCCCTTCATGGACGCTACGCGATAACTGATAAAGAAGGTGAATTTTAGAGTGGTAAGTCACGTTAAAAATGAAAGTAATCTTTGATAACTCCATGAAAATTGCAAATAATTTTATCAAACACATCTCATTTTGAAGATCGAGAATTATGCTTTAAAATGGTATATGAATATTCTGGCTCATTTTCACTTTAAAATATAAGAAAACCCACGAACAAACGGCAATTTAGAAAAAAAAACATGAAAATTCGATTTTTCATTGAGAACTTCCATAATCAATGAAAATTGGCCATATTCAATTATTCAGGGGTCAATTTGAAGGTAATCTAATATATTTTCACCTGAACATAAGATATCTCCACATATTTGAACAGAAACTTGGCAAATCTCATCATTGAGAAGAAAAACATGGAATTTTTTAAAACGTGACATGCTAAAATCGCTATATTAACGCTTATAACAATTGATCTAGTGGATGGAATACATAATATCGGGTATCAATTTGATGATCTCGATGAGACCTATACAGAACACTAAAGTTCGTGAACAGAATACATAGGATACAAGTTCAGGTTGTTCACGAACTTTAGTGCTCGACTGTACATATCCCCGCTGGTTAAGTCTACAAATCCTCGATAAATGGCAAAAACTATTATTTTTGGCGTGTGACATGACGTGAAAAATGGAAACAATCTGTGATAACTTGATGAAAGTTACATTGAATCAGCATTACCATGCATCATTTCGAAGGATAGTGAATGCGCTTCAAAATGTTATATCCCTGCCTAGTCCACTTAGGAGCATCGAAAAATCCAGCCAAAATTAATTTTTCAAGTTGAACATAAAATTGAAATTTTCGTCTAAAACTCTCATAAGTCAATGAAAAATTGACAGAATTGAACAAATCAGGTGCCATTTTGAAGCTTATTTAATAAGCATCCAAATGAGAATGAATGTACATTATATGTATGGCTCATGGAAAAGGAAGTACTTGAGCATAGAAACCAAAGGAAAAATCTTAGTAATAAACCATTTTCTGCAACTACTATTCAAGAAAGGTTGAATTACTTACTTTGCAAGCCTGGCGTACTTCTGAACCGGTTCAGGCCCAACGAGAAAAGCTGCTTCAGCGACATCAGCAAATCCCAAACTCGGTGTTTGCGTACGTCTGCACAATGTATGAGCACATTTAACAAGTATATGTACGCAATATGTGCATACAGCACCGATGAAAAATGTGGCAAATAAACCGAAGAATAATCCAGCATTCTTGAATGCTAATGGCATGGCAAGGATACCAGAGCCAAGGCTACCCTTGAGCAGATGAATAAGGGTGTCGAGGTCAGACGTTGGATGTGCTAACTTCCTGTGCTCAAATGGATCGTAAAGGGCTGCTTCCTCGTCATTTGGACGCTCCACCAGCGGCAGGGTTGAGCCATTTTGAACGGTTATTGGCACTTCATTTTTCTCGCACTTGTATCTGTAATACGGGGAGCATTAGTATGGAGTTTCGGCAGGCTCAATAAACATCAGAGCACATCATACGTTGAAGAAAAAGACTTGAATTGTTTTTCGATACGTACGTGTTTATGCTTGATCATTTTTGAGCTTTTGCTTCATTATTATAATTGAATTTGTTAAGTCTAATCAGTGTGTACTTAGGTTTACAATCATGAGTCTCAGGTTGCTCTCGCGTTGCACAAATTTCATATTCCTTGAAGTTTTTTCAAAGTTAAATTTTCTTTTGAAATAGGATTGGGATGGGTTTTCTATCTGATGTTTCTATGTCAATTGTGTTTTGTATGTGGAAGCTGATGATTAAGCCGAATGTTGAAGGAGGGGGTAGAATCGTTCAACAAGCTGATAGTTTTTATCTTTACGAGATTTTCAAGTCAAATTTTTAACAACAATGAATTCCGATCAACTTGTTGGATAATTGCATTCAATCTCACATGTGTAGTATTATCATTAGTTTTGCCTAAGACCATGATCATCGCCTAATGTCGAAAACTCTGTGTATCATGAAAGAACTAATGTTCCTGGTTCTAGCAAAGTTAGAGTGACTGTTACACTCGAATAAGAAAAAGCCCGTTCCCAAATTTTTCGTATGCCTCTCCCAAGGTTAATGTGTTTTTCATCATTTTTAACCGCAAAATCGTCCGTTCACTCCATCCAATTCTCCATTCTCTCTGACACTACCCCCTCTTTCTTTCGTCTGCCAAGAGAAATCGTGAATAAGTTACAAAAAAAACCATCACCATTTAACACTCTCTAACCGAAATTGTTACGCTTTTGAAAAATACCGGCCGATTAATTTGCAACCCTGTCATGCCAATAGTGTACTCATGTATATCTTGTTATAACGTGTTCCAAGTAACAATTCATAATCTTTTATTTCTACCTCGAATAAGTTATAAATAAAAAAGTCACAAAAATAAAAAAATAATTTATTTATAAAATATTAATGATATAAACGTAAATGGTAGAGAGGTAGTGTAGGTACCCATTGAATTCTCCATAAAGATGTGTGCCGGGTGGCCTCAATAATATTTTTTTTTTCTAATTTTATCGATTATTCGCTGCCCAAAAGAGCTCAAAAAGCCTCGGCCCCGTGTCACGTGACACATCAGTTGCTCAAACACAGCAACACTCGTATGCGTTTGTGTGCGTGTTATTTACTTTTCTATACTTTTTTTGTTTATTAATATTATTATTCTTTTCTTTTTTCTATAACACACACATGTCTTTTTATCTGCATTTGTGTTTTTGCGGGTGTCTCTCAGCTCTGGCCAACCACCGCACTGCATCAACCGACGCCGCCAGCGCCACCGACGCAGTACGACGACTAACAAGCCGTGTTTACTTATATTTCCACTTAACAACAAAAAAGGGTAACACACGTTAACCATTATAATTCATTAAAATAACAAATTGTATTTGTTTTTTTCTGTTATTAAAAAAAAAATTAGGTGTAGTGATATTCTTTATTATCGAAAGATCGTCATGTGAAAGTCTGTTTCTGTCGTAATTTCTTATAGTTTTTGTGTTGGAATTTCTTTTTCTATTGATTGATCTCCGAATCAATGCCCGGGCACTATTAGCACGTCTGGAATCATATAAATGGACATATTATACAGTAAAAACACATTTTTTACCATCTAATTTAAATAACACTATTCATAATCTTTGATTTTCTTGGATGTGACGAAAATTTTGAAAGAATACCGGTATACCGCATGATCACCACTGCATCATGATTTATTGATAGAGTTCAATTATTGATGGGAAATCGCCCTGAAGGTCTTCGAGCTGCGGTAGGATGTATACCACTTGGGTCACGAATTGTCCCTTCTTCACGGTGAAAAAAAAAGTTTACCGATCCGATTCTATTTTTAAACCTCGACGATAGGCAATTTTTTCGGATTCATGACTCAAGTTTTGCTTTTTTTCCACATAGCCGGGGCATCATCTCGCTTTTCAATCAACACTCATTTATACCTTATACAAGTGACTTTAATGATCGACTGATAGACATTGCGTGTGTGTTGGATTTCTACAATTTGTTTTGATACTCGAAGTTATGAAAAGCCTTCTCAGCAAAGCCATGCGCACCCAATTAATCATGAAAAACAACAGAAAAATTGAGATGATTAACCCTTCAGAACTCGCGCTATAAGCGCCGCACCGCCTTTTTCAAATTTTCGCTTGCCTCTTGCAAAATTGAGCTTTCAAAAAATTGAAAAAATTAGAATGCCTAGCTTGAATCATTTAGAATGGATTAGCAAGGTTCTTATCCGCTGAAAATCCATCAAGGCTACGAAAAATAATAAATTGTTGAGGCTCATACGCAAAAGCGGCGCCGTGCCGCCCAGCGCGAGTAACGAAGGATGTAAAATTTTCAATTCCGCTGTTGCTGTTTCCCGCTCGCCGCACGCTCGGCGCGTACCTATGAACGTGACAACGCTGCGTTACTGAAAGCACGGGCGGCGCTGCGCTCACCACGCGAGTAACGAAGGTCGGTGGCTGAGCGCGAGTTCTGAAGGGTTAAGTATCAATTATCTTCGATATTCGAGCCATTTTGAAAAAAATACGAGGAAATGTTTGATGGTTATATATTGTAAATATTCTGGGATTATTCTGGGATCTGTCGAGTTAATTTTTCAGAATGCATATGACGTCCCCAAATGCACTAACAAAACTGAACGATTATGCCATAATGCAAACACCGGAAGACGGAATGAATAAATCAGTGGTATCTGATCTACCCACAACGGTGATAAATCTCGAAACGTGAAGGCTGCAATAATTAGATGAAACACCAAATCCTGATCACGTGTAATATTAACACGTTACGCAATCGGTACCTCTTGCACGACCTAGACCGCATAAATCGGAGATACGAGACATGATTACTGGCGACATTCATCTGTTCTCTAGTATTCCTGAGTTTATTATTATCATAATATGATACGTTCGAATCGAGTTTCATTGATAAGTTTGGATCAGCTGAAGAGTTACCGTCTAAACAAGACATATGACAGATATTAGTACATTTGAGACTTTTAATAAGTCTGAATATTCAGACAATCAAGGAGGCGTATTTATTGACAGTTCACAAGAATCAATAATAAATGAAATTGAAAATTTTGCAGATGGACGGACTCATTATGTTCCACCAGGACGAAATTCTTCTCGATTTTGTGCTCGAGAAAAAAAAAGTTTTGGATGCGATTGTAATCTCTCTATCTGTAAGATGGAGGTTACCTCACTGTCAATCTGTAAAATACTCATATCTTCCAGAAAACTAATCAACAATATGATAAAAACTAGTGGATGAGAGATGAGTTTCCCGATTTTTCAAGGTTTTATAAAAAAGGCAGTTTGAAAGATGATACAGAAAATCATGAATTTTCTTGAATTCTTCACTTCTGCGGAAAAAATTTTTAACTTCTACGAAATAGATACATTTTAGATACATTTGGTTTAGAAATGTCTGTCGTAAAGATATCTTCGATGCTGAGATGTCTTAAGGATATCTTCAAGACAGTTCAGCGTGAAAGAGATCTTTATGACAGACATTTGTAAAATAAAAATGCACCTAAAAGATAACTTTTCGCGGGAAATTTAAAATTTCTGGTAACTACGCCTACGACGTATGTATGACGGAAACGCTGCAACTGAATTAAACGAAGACAGATACTGCGTAGGTTCATTACCTTCCGTTAATCATAATTATTAAAACATTTACTAAAAATAATTTAACATTGCCAACTGATGCTAAGAAAATCAATTATTCCAATAACAATGAAGAGCCAAAGATGTCCTAAGTACTATTGAAATAATTATTTGAAAATTGAAAATTTTCGAATTCACGGATTACAGCATCGTTGAAAATCACATTCCAATGCATAGAAGACAGACGAAAATGTTTTCATTATTTATGAGTTTATTAACATCATGTTGACCAAGAATTTATTCACATTTTGATTGTGAGAAGCTCCGATAAGTGTAAATCCTATTACAAGTACCTAGTGCTTCAACACCTATCAACGTGAGTGGCCCGAACAAAAAGAGGATATTGCTGATGTTTGCATTCAGCAAGAATTTATTATTGCTTCCAAACATAAATCTATTTTTTTTCCAAAATATCTGCGCGCGCATAGTAAAACTATCATGCACCTAAATTTGGCCTGATTCAATGTCAACGGTATTGTGGGCGTTCAATCACGTCTTCCGCCTACGCGCATCATTCTCTCGGCATACGTAATCCACGATGAGCTAATGGAACACATGCAGAGAAGTCTATTGCATCGGATATCGCAGTGAGAATCCAAAAAGGAAAAAAAACTAATTAATTCAAACTCAAACTATACTAAATGTAAAACAGCGGATGATTCACTGAATCTTCCGCTAGATAGCACATTCAGGCGGATTTGAATTTTCAATAAGATGGCGGCGATCAGGCGGTATGCGTGGCAAAATGATAATAAAAAATCATGTTTATGCATAGGCAGATGTCGTTCATGAGAAAATGTTTTTTTCAATAACGAAATGGTTTATTTCTCTTGCACAAAAACGATTTAATGGATAGATCAAATTGGTATTAAATTCGACACGAGGTAAAGTAAATATGATAACGAACAAAATGCACATATATGATCCTCGGTTAAACTCACGTTTCGTGCGTAATGTTCCGAGGGGAAATTGTATTGCGAATTGGAACCGAACTGGCATTCGAATTTCCTCTATTTGTATCAGTATCAGTCCTGAAAGAGGTTTCTCCCATAGAGTTATAATCCTTATGTCTGTCAGTTTGCCTGATCAAAGTAATATTACATTAGGAGAGTACCACGTCATATTCAAATAAAAAGATATAAAATGAACACCAACACCAATGGATATGGCAAAAATAGCAAATAATAATGAATGAAATATCTGATATTGATTCATAATTCCAGCGAATCCAATCCATTATGCAATTTCCACTCGGTCAAGTACAAAATTTGTACATTTATTAAAAACATCAATATGAAGCGATGATCGATTGTGGCAAGTCATTGTAGCAAATCCCTCCGTCAGATGCCCGACGTTGACCATGTCTCGTTATTAACAAATTCTCTACGTTATGAATGTTACTAGCATTTCTGCATGAAAAAATTAAATTAGTAATTTAACACTTACTTGACAAGAACCATGTCTGAGAGTTCTGTTTTGACACCGTGCTTCTTAGGGTCGTATTCGGCGATCATTGGACGCATGGGGGTGCGCTGAAATCATTAAAAAAAAAATCTTTAATAAAACTTCGCAAATACAATAATTCAATCGCTGCAAAAGTGTTCAGATGAATAAGTGAAATGCAGGAAGTGAGACTTGACTGGTGAATTCAATAGTTTAATCGGCAAATGGGACGAAAATTGCTTTGGGGACCGTCAAAGGACAGTTATGCAACCACTTGCGCTGAATAAAGCGTCCACGGTGACCCACAGTGATGGTAGTTGCATCGAGTTTTGCATATAACTTACTATGCCTTCATCATCGTTAATTTTTTCAAGTTGCAAGGTGTGCGGTTATCGGTGAACTACATTGATAACACGTAGTGCTCATACTGACGTACTATTATCATGTCGATTCATTTGAAAGCATGACAGTTCACTTCTTGCCTTACACAAACTGATACTAATGGTAATATCAAATAACTTATCAACCTGTCCTCGACCGGCGTCGTCCAGACAGCTGGAAGACAATGAGCTCATCTCCACGTCAAAGCCACTGTCCGTATTACCGATTTCATCGAAGGAGTACATTTTAATGACCGAAACAAGGAAACTTTGTGAAGAACAAATTGTCGTTTTTCAGGAATAACTTGAGCACTCGTAACTCATTATGAAAGTTTTATCCAGCAAGTTGAATTTTTCTTCATTTCCTTTAAGCGTCATCAGTACAACAAACGTCACAGTTGTCACAGAAGCGGCCGTTGATCACGTCTTTATCACGCGGATAAAATCAACGCGGAACGTTAAGGCCAATCCCAACCCGGATCAATGAGATTTAATTGAACGCATAGCTTGATGAATCTCAATGACTTCCTACACACAATTCAATGTAACACATGTGATAACACCATTTGGAGATAATGACAGGTTGTGCGTAAGTCCACTTCGATGTTATTACGTTTAATACGAGACACTGGTAATTGTAAACTCAACAATGTCTTCGAATGTTTCATTATGCAAAACAAGCTGGCTGATGTCTTGGGACAAGAAGCGAAGTGAGACACTAGTTAAAACTGGCTGGTATGATACCTCAGGTCAAATTGTAACCGTGTCTACACTGAGACAACGCGGGCGTACAAGTGGCTACTGAACACGATGAGACTGAACAGTATTATGACCACTATCTCTAGTTTGTGTTTCAAGACGCATAAAGCTAGTTAATGCTTGCCAAAACGGTTGAGAATGTCCCGAGGACGTGGGGCTCTTAATATATACTATTCTAACTCAGACACAAGCCCGAACAAGAGCTATCGCGCAGCGAAAATAGGAAGAGCAAACTACCGATATCACGTGAATATGGAGATGATTTATGATCGATTGTTTCTTGTGGAGGGATCGTCAATGATTGTCCACCATCTTTTATCAATGAGTCTTGCATTGTATTATTGTCGGAGCTCTTCGTATTGTATTCAAACACTTAGCGAGTTTGAGAAAAATTCTACGCAGAATGCTCATCTTCTACATCTTCAGCTTCCACTCTCCTGAATGATTCTCTATTTTTGTTTACGCCCGAAGCGCCACTAGACAAGACAGCCAAAAATTCAATCCTATATGTGCCAAAAGAAATGTGTATAGCTCAACAAAGAATCATGTTAATCCTACCAATACACGTCATATTTGTGCCGTTAATGCTGTACAAATTATTTTTCACAAGTATTTTTAGTTTTTCGCGGTAGACTGATTCATTAGCACAAGTATGATGCAAGGATATTTATGTTTACCTAAAACCGAACTAATCTTGACTGTTCAGATTATCATCAATCAACAATATTTTTGGATCATACGTGCAATTTTATGATGCACGAATTTTCACATCCGGGTGACTATTTTCGAGTGTCAAGAGACATTTTGTCGTTATGCCAGAATGGAAAAGGATTGTGAAATCATGGGGTTCAGTCGATTTCATGTTTATTCTATTATTTTTGATTTTCGTAACTTTATTTCTTCGTCTGTTTGGCAACTGTTTCGCAGCAATAGCTATTCAAATCGGATCATTCAGCAACCATAAATTAAACTTTCGTCTAGAAATTGTCAAATATGCCACGCATTGGTTCCTTTAAAAATGTAGGTATGTTCAAGTTAAAAGTAAACTCGTTATTTTGTTTGTGTATTAAGTGAGGTCACAACGATTACACGGTATTATTGGCAAGAATTCAATTAGTAACGCGTCGAGTTTCATTGGATATGACTAACAGCAGAATGCTGTAGCAATTGCCATCGATAATAGATGTTGAAGTCAATCTTCTTAAATTTCCTCCGTAATGATTTACTCCGGGAATTATAATCCAACTGTTTCCAACTGTCGATGAAAATTTTCCGTTGCCGAGAATAAATGGCTAATCAATATCAATATCACGAGACAACGGAGCGTTATTATTTATAACCAGAACATTTAACATACGTATGACTTTTACGACTACAAGCAATACCGCCCAGATCATTTACTGAAGTGCATGGAAATTCACACATTAGCAATGATGTTATTACCAGCTCTAACTGCTTCGTCCTGCATAACGAGTCCCTCGTATCAAAAATCGTGAGGCACGTGCAATGTGATGACTAGTTTTAGTGATTGACTTGATTTCACCAGATAACAATTGTCACAATTGCTGCAGCCGACTCTCAAGTGTCGAATTTGGCTAGCATTCCAAGAGGAACAATTTCAAATTTTCTCAACAAGAATTCCAGACTCAAATAATCAGAAACACGTGCAATTGCTTAATCAGAGAATCGAAAACATCATCGATCATAAACAAAGAAATCAATCTGAATTTCAAACTGTCTGCACTTGCGGAAATAAAAACGACAAAAAAATCCACTTGCAAATAGACAAGAATAACAGCCGGTAAACAGCCGTTTTGTAAAAAAAACAAATCTAAAAATGATTATGATGAACAAAGTACAGAAGGGTACTGGCAATTGATGCCATTTGAAGAGGGTCAGCAATAACACCCTAACAAATTTTCACCCGGTAGTACGTCATATCCTCATGATATAGTCAGGAATCAGTGCATAATGACAATCGTCCCTGAAGTGCCTAATCGTAATTTGTCGAATGGGGCCGAGATCGTCCAACCCTGTTGACCTTTCAATTCTCTCGTAACTTAATAAACTCTCATCTATGCACAAATTAATCTCTCCAGATGGTCAAAATTGATGATTACCCAGGGAGTTGCGACTTCGAAGGAAGAAGTTGAGGTCAAAATAGTTCAATAATATTCAGTTAAATCATGTACCGAGTTGAATGGGTGATTTTCGCTGATCAGTCGACTCCCTCGGTTTTGCACGGATTAAATGGGCTATTAATCGTGGATTTTTTTTTCTAGTCGATACATTGATGTTCAATGTTTTTCTAGAAAAATTGAATTATACTAGGAATTATACTCGCTTGACGTCAGAATTTTATAATTTCTGTTATAAATAATTGGATGGTTTGATCTCTATTGTTTATCAAGGGGAAACGGAACCCCTGTGTCTGTATGAACTTTTAGAATTGTGTTTTCTCTTACAATGATTAATTTTTATCTGCGACATTACTTTATTGACTCGATCACTGCATTGTTGCGTCAACGAAGTAGTTTTATAAATAAATAATAATAATTGCAGGAGAAAACACAATTCTAAAAGTTCATATAGACACAGGAGTTCCGTTTCCCCTTAAGGAATTTTATGAAATTTATTCTCATGTAAAAATATGATAATTCTATTGAAATGTAGAAGCTCAGTCACTCTAACATCTTATTGTAGCCTCTACTCGTGTGCTAACATTCGATAGAGCTAGTTGTGAATCGTTTGAACTCGTTTTTAAATGAGTTTCATGTTCCGATTGTTTTCTTTTCTGAAATAACCGATGTAATTTTTATTTCTTTCATTTTAATGGGTGTCAAGGAAACAAATTTAATTCTCAATATCGCGATCGCTCATTCCTAATAAAAAGTGTCACCGACTTTGGCGACTATTTTTAAGACATTTGAACGCTGCATGGTTAATCGAGCGTCAAATGATTTTGCTTGAACCTACCGAATATCCAGTTGACTTACTGGGTCACTACCACAACCAATGGATGTCGTGCATGTGTGGTAACCTTGGTTGATGAGTGGATTCTAGCCCGACGTCGTAAAAACAAAACCAATGCGGCTGTTTCATCCACGTGGCCGGCGTTTATGCTTGGCCTTCGGTAAGCATGGCTCATTATTTCTTTGGTGCGTATGAAGTCTTATTACAATCTCATCAGTCAGGCCCTCAATCCGAGCGTAAACTGTCACTAATTCTAACCATCTTCAATTTCGACTATAATCTATTCTTTTTGTATTTAAATCCTTTTATTTCTGTACATATACTATCATTTACAACTGCTTCTTTCTGTTTATGATCGTACGGGTCGGGCGGCGATTAATAACTTAATGAAATGTTGTGTGAATAAATTTGCGGAGATGATATGAGGTTGGATTCAAATAGGCATAACGATAAGGATAAGAAAGAAAAATGTAGCCGTGAAAATATGAAAGTGTGCATTGATTAGAGGATATCTAATACAACGAATGTCGAAATTCCCTTGATGACTGAATTGATCATTATTTAACTAGCGAACGGGCGATTCGCGCCCGTTCCTAAATTAATTTATATTATGTTATTTTATTTTCTTTCCATTTCCGTCTTCACAATTAAATTAATTTAATTTTATTCATTCTTATTGTTATTACATATTTTTGTTCCTTAATTCACAAGTTACAACATTGAATGAAAAGGAATTCCTCATAAATCACGTGAGAATACAGATCGACAAACAATTTTCGATAATCATACTTCAAATTTTTCGTTTCCTTCTTTTTCTTCAAATTAATTAGTACCAATGATCTGAAAATGTGAACGAATATGAACATTTTACATTCCTTTGATCTCATTTCAATGGAACCGTTCACAGACACAGGAAATACGGAAAATATAGAAAAGGAAAATCAGGAATAAATTTTAAAAATCGATTTTTTAATCTTGAAAATTTCAAAACGTTTTTTTTAATAATGAAGAAAAACCAATGTATTTTCATTATATTTCAATAATGAACCAATACCCACAAATTCAATTCCTATCCTCACATTTTCATAGAATATATAAAAAAATAGGAAGGAATTCAAATCGGCGATGAAAAATTTTATCGGATTATTATTATGTAATTGAGAGTTGAACCAACAAATCAGTTTTTTTGAGTAGCCAACTTGTGCATTTGGTTGATCAACAATCTATTAGTCCTTGATGAATGACCACCGGTCAACTAGTCAATTGGGAATTTTTTTTTCAAGTTATACTTTTCCTAATTTGTTCGTTGGGACATCCACTATCACATTGCCATTATTTTTGGATGAATGAACTAATGAGAAATTATGAACATTTATTTCAAAATTCATTGGTTGCTTTTTGCAATAAGGAAAATAAGCTAAATTACACTAAATCCTGATGAAACAGTGACTTGAAAGAACTAAAAGTTAATTTTCGTTGACTTTAGTTAACTTGACCAACAACTGGCCCTACGTTTCAATTCAATAGAGTATTTTATCGTTTCCTTATATTACTTTGTCATTTTTCTTATCATTTTCGAACATTGTTCTGGGTTACATTAATGGGCAATGATGAGTATTTAAGCACAATTCCATTGGCATTGTCACCTGATAATGACCAACGATAAAGCTACATGTCATTGTTTTCATTGACGTTTTCCATCAAGTTTGGACGATTATTTCGGCCATCTCGAGATAATTTTCGGGCGTTCACAAGCTGATCATCATATGATGAAACCATAGCCTTCGGCCATCCCGTCAATAAATGAACGTAGAATCATTCCCAATCCACACTATATAAATTATAAAGTTCCAACTCGCGTCAATTGCCTCGATCCCTAATAATGTATACTAATAACATATCGACAAAAATGGAACGTCCAGCCGGTATAAACTGGCAATCATTTCTAATAAAATCACCCAAAGTCTAATGGTCAATTGGAGTATCAAATCAATTGTCTCTTGATCGTCGTTAACATTGAAACGAATGGAAACGTCTAAATTCAATGGCGCCACGCAACTTATCGGATAGTCGTTTTTTCTGCGAATTGAGGAGTGCTATTTGCCTGATGGATTAGGACTGATTCATCCATTAATAATTCTAGATCGGATTTACATTCTTTGGTGATAAGACTTCTCAGGTGACACCGTCATGTTGATTAACTCATTATCCCATGATTTCTTTGCTCTTTTTCGTAATTAATGAAACAATGCGTGACGTGAAAATTGTTAGTGAGTGATTTCCATTCGGAGTTATTTTTAGCGGAATAACAATTGTAGGTCTATTCATCATATGCGGTATTTGTTGCATCATCCCGTTGATTTCATACAAATGACAAAAAAGCATTCCTAAGCCGAAGTTAAAGTAGCAATGTTTTTTATAGTTCGGAATACATAATTTCTTCATATGAGGCTGAAGCTGGACGGAGCAGTTCAGCGGGAGATGGGTATAGTTTGTGAGGCGGACTGTACGGCCCCCACCGTAGCCGCTCGCTCAACGCTACATCGGTAGCCACGAGTTTAACCCTCCTCCCAGACAAATTAAATGATAAAAAACAATCAATTTTTTATTATTATTATTATTTCTTAATGTATGACGAGGGTGGAGAATGATTTCTCGAGGAGGAATTTCCTGAAATTTTTTTTATTTTTATAAGTTTTTACGCAGTCAATAGGGGTGCAATAAACGCATACACCAATCGATGTCATTTTATTTTTAATGTGTCCCTAAGGGGTTAGGGGACCCTGTTCAATAAAAATTATCGCGGTGCACCTATTAGGGTGTTTTTAATTAATTTTTTAAGATTCATTTCTCCCAACTTCCGGAGAACAAAATGGTGATGCACGGACACGCATGCACCAACCAACCCCATTCCGTTTGGAATATGTTGGAGGATTTTTAATTAATTTTTAAAAATTCATTTTGTGTAACTTCCGGTGAATGCGGTGGGGGCGCACGGACACGCATGCACCAACCGACTTCATTCCGCTTGGAATATGTTACTGAGGGGTTGGGGGACCCTCTCTAACAAAAATTGTGACGGTGCGCCAATTAGGGGATTTTTAATAAATTTTTCAAGATTCATTTTGTGTAACTTCCGGTGAATGCGGTGGGGGTGCACGGACACGCATGCATCAACCGACTCCATTCCACTTGGAATATGTGCCTAGGGGGTTAGAGGACCCTCTCCCACAAAAATTGTGACGATGCACTAATTAGGATATTTTTAATGAATTTTTTAAGATTCATTTCTCCCAACTTTCGGTGAACAAAATGGTGGTGCACGGACATGCATGCACCAACCAACTCCATTCCGCTTGGAATATGTTACTGAGGGGTTGGGGGACCCTCTCCAACAAAAATTGTGACGGTGCACTAATTAGGGTATTTTTAATTAATTTTTTAAGATTCATTTCTCCCAACTTCCGGTGAACAAAATGGTGGTGCACTGACACGCATGCACCAACCGACTCCATTCCGCTTGGAATATGTCACTGAGGGGTTGGGGGACCCTCTCCAATAAAAATTGTGACGGTGCACTAATTAGGGTATTTTTAATTAATTTTTTAAGATTCATTTCTCCCAACTTCCGGTGAACAAAATGGTGGTGCACGGACACGCATGCACCAACCGACTCCATTCCGCTTGGAATATGTCACTGAGGGGTTGGGGGACCCTCTCCAATAAAAATTGTGACGGTGCACTAATTAGGGTATTTTTAATTAATTTTTTAAGATTCATTTCTCCCAACTTCCGGTGAACAAAATGGTGGTGCACGGACACGCATGCACCAACCGACTCCATTCCGCTTGGAATATGTCACTGAGGGGTTGGGGGACCCTCTCCAATAAAAATTGTGACGGTGCACTAATTAGGGTATTTTTAATTAATTTTTTAAGATTTATTTCTCCCAACTTCCGGTGAACAAAATGGTGCACGGACACGCATGCACCAATCGACTCCATTCTACTTGGAATATGTGCCTAGGGGGTTGGGAGACCATCCCCAATAAAAATTATCGCGGTGCACTAATTAGGGGATTTTTAATTAATTTTTTAAGATTCATTTCTCCCAACTTCCGGCGAACAAAATCGTGGTGCATGGACACGCATGCACCAACCGACTCCATTCCGCTTGGAATATGTTACTGAGGGGTTGGGGGACCCTCTCTAACAAAAATTGTGACGGTGCGCCAATTAGGGGATTTTTAATAAATTTTTCAAGATTCATTTTGTGTAACTTCCGGTGAACGCGGTAGGGGTGCACGGACACGCATGCATCAACCGACTCCATTCCACTTGGAATATGTGCCTAGGGGGTTAGAGGACCCTCTCCCACAAAAATTGTGACGATGCACTAATTAGGATATTTTTAATGAATTTTTTAAGATTCATTTCTCCCAACTTTCGGTGAACAAAATGGTGGTGCACGGACATGCATGCACCAACCAACTCCATTCCGCTTGGAATATGTTACTGAGGGGTTGGGGGACCCTCTCTAACAAAAATTGTGACGGTGAGCCAATTAGGGGATTTTTAATAAATTTTTCAAGATTCATTTTGTGTAACTTCCGGTGAATGCGGTGGGGGTGCACGGACACGCATGCATCAACCGACTCCATTCCACTTGGAATATGTGCCTAGGGGGTTGGAGGACCCTCTCCCACAAAAATTGTGACGGTGCACTAATTAGGATATTTTTAATGAATTTTTTAAGATTCATTTCTCCCAACTTCCGGTGAACAAAATGGTGGTGCACGGACACACATGCACCAACCGACTCCATTCTGCTTGGAATATGTTACTGAGGGGTTGGGGGACCCTCTCCAATAAAAATTGTGACGGTGCACTAATTAGGGTATTTTTAATTAATTTTTTAAGATTCATTTCTCCCAACTTCCGGTGAACAAAATGGTGGTGCACGGACACGCATGCACCAACCGACTCCATTCTACTTGGAATATATGCCTAGGGGGTTGGGAGACCCTCCCCAATAAAAATTATCGCGTCGCGCCAATTAGGGGATTTTTAATTAATTTTTTAAGATTCATTTCTCCCAACTTCCAGTGAACAAAATAGTGGTGCACGGACACGCATGCACCAACCAACTCCATTCCACTTGGAATATGTTACTGAGGGGTTGGGAGACCCTCTCCAATAAAAATTGTGACGCTTCACTAATTAGGGTATTTTTAATTAATTTTTTAAGATTCATTTCTCCCAACTTCCGGTGAACAAAATGGTGGTGCACGGACACGCATGCACCAACCGACTCCATTCCGCTTGAAATATGTTACTGAGGGGTTGGGGGACCCTCTCCAACAAAAATTGTGACGGTGCACTAATTAAGGTATTTTTAATTAATTTTTAAAGATTCATTTCTCCCAACTTCCGGTGAACAAAATGGTGGTGCACGGACACGCATGCACCAACCGACTCCATTCCGCTTGGAATATGTTACCGAGGGTTTG